>NC_092629.1:18186635-18210351 GCF_039555335.1 Amphiura filiformis
GTAAAACCATATATCTTCAAGAAAAGATAAACATAGCACAGTGACGGTATATTCACACATGAATTGATGTTACCCAGTGTACACGTGTTTTTTGTGTGTTTTTGGGTGGTTTTTTGTTGTTGTTATTTTGGGTCACAGGTATTTGGTCAAGACGGAAAAACAGAGTGATGCTACGTGCACACATGCATTGACTTTAGCCAATGTCTATGGAGGGTTTATAAATTTGGGGGTGAAAGGTCATTAAGGGGTCACACCTCGGCTGTGTTTGTGGTCTTAGACCACAGCTTTGTCTGGTTTAAATGTTGAATTGGCCAGTGGTACCTTACGGAGGGCAGAATTTTATTTAAATGAGGATGATTCCGCGATGACTCTGTCATGAGAGATGTGGTATTGCACACCCTCTACGATGATCACAGTGATAATGATAAGCACCAATTTACATGTAACATGATGACATATGCCTATAAAAGTTTTTTTCACGAATTTCCATTTAATTTTATTTCAAGAAGGAGATTGGCATAGAAAGAATAGCGTAGCAAAAGTTTTTTCACGAATTTCCATTTAGATTTATTTTAAGAAGGATATTGGCAAAGAAAGAATGGTTGAGTTCTTAAATTGGCTCTCTGATTCTTTCCTCTTTGACCTTGTATACTTTTGTTGACTTGCTTTTTCCGCCTCCCTCCTGTGTTCATCCAGACGCGTGCCGAAAGTTCTTCTAGTTTCACCAACATAAGTTAGCTCACAGCTACCGCAGGGAACTTCATAAACACAATTAGGGGTTTTAACTGGATTTTTTTTTACCTTTCGGATGGACCACCATTTTTCTGATCGTAGTATGGGGTCACATGGCGGTCGCGATGTCGTGTTTTTTGAGAGTTCTACTTATTCTTTCCGACACTCCCGCTACGTAAGGTAACACCACCAGACCTTTCTTTTTTGTTCAGATGCTGTGCTCTTACTTTTCTTTGTCTTTTCTTGCTGTTTGGCTTCCATTTGATTCTTGACTTTATCAATTGTCCACTTAGGATAACCACACTTAGCTAGAGACTGTCGTATGTGTTCCTCCTCTTTGACTTTATCGTCCTCCTCCGTAACTATTCTGTCTTTCCTATCAAGTAACGTGCGCACAACTCCCATTTTCTGATGAAGAGGGTGATGGGACGTGAAAGACAGATATTGGTCTGTATGGGTCTTGTTTCTGTAGACCATGAGTTTGATAGAATTGTCAGGTTTGCGGATTATTAGGGTGTCCAAAAAGGGAACTTGGTGGTCCTGTTCTTCCTCATACGTGAACTTTATGCTAGAGGTAGTGTTGACCTGGTTCAGATGTTCCGTCAATGTTTCAGCTGAGTCTTTTTGAACTATTTCTAAAACGTCGTGTGTGAGGGGACTGACCGGTGACCCCATCGCTGCACCAAATTTTTGTTTGTAGATGGTGCCCCGGAAAGTGAAGTAGATAAACTTCATTAAGGGGTGAAGCTGGTAAGGTGACGATCTCCGAAAAGTTTTTCGATAAATTCATTAATTTCTCAAAAAGTAAAAATCTCAGTTCAATAAATAATGGTTAAAATGAAAGCCAATATTGGGTGCCTAATTATCGTATCATTATAATAGGTCTGGCACCAATGCAAGCATTTGTTTCGGTGTCCCAAGTTCATAGTCAAATATGCTGACGCTATTTTTTACAAATCGCCTGGAATTGCATATTTAGGTTTCAGCGATTGCTGAAAAAAGATGGGTATGTTTCTGAAAAGCGTTTCCGCTTGGAATGTAGATGGCTATTGTGGAGCTTAATGTCCGTGATTTTAATTTATAAGCTCTTTCATTGACAATTTGTAACGTCTTTTGCACAGCATGCGGGTCGCCTGCTTGAATCCCGATATTTTAAAAATTATGTTGTTTTTTAACCAAACAACCAGCTAAAAGAGTTCTCTAAACTGTCCTCTAACCGCAGATAACATTAGATCGACTGTGCTATCGGTAGAATTTAAACGAGAACCAAACGTGTTCGCCAAAGTCATGTAAATATGGACTATCGCGGAATATGGCGTTTTAGTAAAAAGTTGCATTTTTGCCAGTGCTTTTACTGTTCTTGCTATGAAGAACATTATGAACTTACCTCCAACGTAGAACATAGTTGGCAAATATATTCCGGTTCAACTATGACTTATTCCAGATCCTTGATCTTTGCTGTTGGCAAACTTATGAGCATATTTGTATTTTGTAAAATGGCGAAAATATTGCAAAATTTACCACTCCACCAGTCATACGTTAAGACCTAGTTACAACGTGTCAATATGTTGTCCTTTCCGATTCTGACAGAATGCACTGAGCGTATTGGAATTCTGATTCTTTCCCATATATTGATTGATTTTAAACAATTGATTCGAACCAACGTCCTTGATCCTACTGTAATGTCTGTGGTAATGTGTTCAGAAGTTTTAGGATCTTGACAGGCGGCGAGTGGCATGATAGAGCCGGCAACTTGTGAAACAGCCCGGCCGTATGGTATTTTCCATATACTCGGTTAGTTTTCATTATCGAACCCCAACGGTTTTAGCATGTATTTATATTATTTATTAACATAGGCCTATTTGTTTATGATATTTCAAGCGTTTTAAAATTTCAAAATAATCCCATTCAATTACACGGTTGACGATGGAAATTTAGAGAATGCACGGCGACCACCACCTGGATCTTAATCAATTTTGCAACAGCTGTGCTCAGTCTGGCGTAGGCCCTATAATAAGCGTCTCTTTGTTATTTACATTAGATAAATGAATGGGAAAAAAAGAGAGTTTATTATCGTGAGTTATATCGTAGGTTTGTTGGTTTAGGAATATCGCTATGTACAGCTCCAAGATATAGTATAGTGCGTTTTATTTTTTAATTTATCCCATTATTTTGGCTGCAACTGGACATAAACCATTTGTTACAGTTATTACTTATATTATTTCTTCATTTTTAGTAAACCGAAATAATAAAAGATAAAACCATTAACTGATGGAATATATTTCCTATAAGGCGCGTGAAAGTCGATTCCGAGTTTATCGTCCCCCGCCCACGGCACTTTTTGGAAACCAAAAATACCCGCGTCAAATTTTCAAAAATGCCTAATAAATAATTCATTATTTCCAAAGTATCAGTGTTTTCACCAGTTTTAGCAATTGGAAACATATATTTTCGTTTGTAAAACATATATTCATAACTTGGATGCAAAACCAGGCTCTTTTCTAACTTTTCTAGTCCTTATCCATATAAAAAACATGTTTATAAATCAAATGTATGAGTTTGGCTTTAAATCAACACGCATTTTAGGTCAATAATGAAATCTGATGAAATAATGAAAAATGAAAAAGTCACCTCACCAACCTGGAAAAAAAAGTGACGATAAACTCGGAATTGACTTTCATGGGCCTAATCTATACTGTCATGTTGGTGCAAAGTAGAGCATTTGTTCATCAGGTGGTAAAAGTTGTTCCTGAGAGCATCCTATGTCCCGCTACCTTAAAATTTCAAGCCGTAACAGTATCAGAAATGTTGAATGATACCAGGCAGCTGTTATCACCCACCCCTCCCCCATAAACCCCGGGCCATAAACACAACACACGCCCCTCACATCCACACACCTCGCTCTGCTTTCACTTTGCAATGGAGCTTATAACTCCCCATTACGAACTCACGAAATCATTTTGTATTCTTACATGTCAAAACTAAGCATAAGCATGCCATTATCTTGATATTCAGAGGAGCACTTCAATTATATGAGAATGATGCCTACTAATCTCAAAAGACTATTCGGCAACATCATTAGTGATAAATATCATTAATAAAAGTTGTAAATGAAACAATAAAAGCGTCTGAATTAGGATGACGATAGAGCCAATGGAAAAAAGTGTGTGTGGGGGTGGGGGAGAGGGGTACGGTGGTGGATGGCAAACCATGTGTTCTGGGTGATAGCGAATGGGGGGTCTTAATTTATGGGTTATTCAGTGATATCAGCGAAAGTATAAAATGGTAAAACAAATTTAAATTGTATATAAAATGCCGAAAAGTGAAGGATAAATCATTAAAATTGGTATTAGATATTTTAAAACGTTTTGGCAAGAACCGAGGAAAGCAGCAGTAGGCCCTATTGATAAAGTTGAAGCCCCGTTCAAATGCATGTAGCTAATTTCTCTACTGAGTAGAGAAATTACAGATTCATGTAAAATAACTTGTTTGCACATCGAAACTAACAAAGGTGCTGGGCAAGGTGCTAAAATCTCAATTTTGCTGATTCATGGATTTCTACATTCTCCGGATGAAATCACTGAACATGTTTTTTACAGCCCTACATAAGCCTACTACGCATCAGTCACCTTCACCACAGACCATAGAAAATAACGCCACTGAGCGCCCCCGGGACAAGACAAATTTCAATACCAGTTAGAGGTACTTGCCACTGAAGCATGATTAATATTAGCTGCTAGTATTGCATAAGGGACGCACGATTAGATACTCAGGGGGGGTAGGAAGTTGGGGTCGGGGGAAGAAATTATTTTCGCCGCCTTCGGCGGCGAAGTTTTTTTTTTTTTAATTTCATGCATTTATACACAGTTAGGTGGGGGAAGGTTTTTTTTTTTAGTGTTGGTGGGGAAAGTTTTTTTTTTTTGCTCATGTAGTGGGGGAAGTTTTTTTTTTTGAAAAACTTCCTACTTCCCCCCTGAGTATCAAATGGTGTATCCCTAATATTGTATCGTGTGCACAGAAGAAAAAAAAATATTACTATAGTCTGGTCAGTACTAAAAGCGCAGAGTGATTTTATTTATTGTATTTTTAATTAAAAGAACCACTTTTTAGGTAAGTTACACAGCTGAAGTTGTGATAGTATTGAGATACAACAATATCATGGTATAAACAAGAATATGTTACTTTGGTAAAAATTTCTATTGTCTCTACCCTTAAAACCATAATATCTTCGACCTCTTACAGCGTGCGTTTTTTCAAATCCGGATCTTTTTCGAGTCTGTCACGGATTATGGCAAGGCATTCGTCTATAGGCACATTCGTAAATAGGGATACAACATCATGTGAGATGAATTGCTCATTGTTTTCAATCATAACCCCACATAATTCTTCCGCTAAATCATACGAATTTTTGACATGATGTTCGGTAGTGCCTACAATGGGATTAATGATATCAGCCAGGGCTCTGGACGTGTTATAACCTAAGTTGCCCGTATAATCGACGATAGGTCTTAACGGATTATTCGGTTTGTGGACCTTTGGCGTGGCGTACAATCTGGGAATAACTTCCCCCGAGGGTCTTAGGTGATCATACTGCGCTTGTGTGATCTTTGATTTATCACGTAGGCTAGTGAGGATGGACATAAGTTCTTTCTTGTATTTACTCCCCCTAATTGTGTTTATGAAGTTCCCTACGGTAGCTGTGAGCTAACTTATGTTGGTGAAACTAAAAGAACTTTCGGCACGCGTCTGGATGAACACAGGAGGGAGGCGGAAAAAGCAAGTCAACAAAAGTATACAAGGTCAAAGAGGAAAGAATCAGAGAGCCAATTTAAGAACTCGGCCATAAGCGATCACGTAGCCAGGGCTAATCATATTATCAACTGGGGGAGTCCAAAATCTTAGAGAGGGAGAGTGATAGGAAAGCCAGATGGATTAAAGAATCAATACAGATCAGAAAGAGGGGGCGAGGAGTAATAAACAGAGACGAGGGGGTCTACAATCTTAGTCACGTGTACGATCCGCTTCTGAAGACTGCTAGCAAGACTAACACCGGAAGTGATATAACTTCCCGCCAGTCATCAGCTGTTGGATCATCACAACAACACCAAACTTTGATAAAGTCAGTGGCTCACTGACGAACAAATTGGTTTTGACAAAAGAAAAATTCTATTTACTAGCTAATGTCAATTCATGTGTGCTATTACTAGCGTCACTCAGCTATGTTATTTAATTCGTCTCGGACACGGAAGTGACCTTTTAAAGACCTTTGACCCCTAATAAAAATAACACATAATACACTGGGTAACAATTAATGTGTGAACATACCGGCTCTCTGCTATGTTTTAATGGCTAATAAAAATTGTTGACCGCATTTGGTTTTAGATCGGAAGTAACCCCTTAAAGACCTCTGACCCCAAATTAAAAGTCACATCTACACTGGGTAACAACAATTCATGTGTGAGCATACCGTCACTATGGTATGTTTTTGACTAATAAGAATAGTTGAAGGTATTTGGTTTTCAACCGGAAGTGACTCTTAATGACCTTTGACCCAAAATAAAAAATGCCACACATACGCTAATCCCACGACCCAAGTGATGGTCTGAATTCATTCCGCAATTACTGGTGAAGTAACTGCCCAATTGGGCTTTCAGAAAAGCCCTGCTTCAAAATCGATCTTATTATTGTATTGCATTGTAAACTTTCAGTATCCATTTGTCACACGGGTGATGGAACACAGTTTAAAATTCCCGCAAATCCTACATCTTTTTACATTTAAGGTTGGATGTCCCCATTAATGGCTGCCATTGATGTGTAGGAATGCGTTGAATCGGATTTGTGTATACAGTGGGTAACAACAATTAATTGCGTGAACATGCCGGCTCTTTGCTATGTTTTTGTTGTTGACGGTTTTTGGATCAGGGGCTTTCTTGGTGGGGGGGGGGGGGGCTTGAAAGTGGAATAAAATCATGGGGCACAAACGAAAAAACATACCATATATACCGTATACCAGTGTTGTTTTTTAGAGAGACTGTACATGTCTTCCACCTTCCCAAAAAGTTAAATTAGGACGATGCGCAAATATTTTCTATTTCACACTTTTTTCGCCCATGCTCAGGATGAAAAGGGCTTTAATGTGACAATGTATGCGCAGCGCGCAAAAATTTCGTATTTTACATTATTTTGGCCCATGATCGGGTTGAATTTTGGTGCATATTGCCCCTTTTCTTTTCCTTTGCCCTCCAGATTTTCCCTTTCATTTTTTTGTCACAGGGGCACTTTTTTCTTTCAGGGGGCACTCTGACCCCCCTTCCCCTGGCTACGCTACTTATTTGGATTTAGACCGAAAGTGACCCCTGAATAACCGCTGACCCCAAATAAAACATGCCACATATAAATGTGGTAACAACAATTCAAGTGTGGACATACCGTCACTGTGCTATGTTTTTAAAAAAATTGCATTTGTCCCGAGGCATGTGTTTAGTTTTAGACCGGAAGTGACCCTTATTAATTGCCTAATTGATAGTGTAAGCTTGACTCTGGAGCAACTTATAACTCACAATTAAGAAATAGCTGGTTTTAATTGTAGGCCTCAATGTACGTTAGAAAACTGAACATAAAATTGGACCACGTCCCTTTAATACTCACTGCACCAATTCGCCGCTCCTCCGTCACAGTCTCTCGTTACAGTTGGTGATCCCACGGGTGATCCTAGATGAGTGCATTTGCCTGTCTCCTGACAAGCCATGTCCCTCGATTCTGTTCTCCCGGTCCCTCCACAAGGACAACCAGACCAGGATGAACCAGATGCCCACCCAGACCATGCTACATGGAAAGATTGAAGCAATGTGTCGTAGTTTTAGCATACTAGCGTATGAGGGATAATGATGTGTGAGAAAATTACATTTTGAAAATGTATCAATTCTTGAGTACTCACTGGGAAGCAAACAAGTAGATTTTCCTTTTAATTTCTTAGGTATTTAGGTTTGTTATTCAACTCATTGGAATACTTTCTGTTTGTGCTATTGGGAGTAATTAACCCCTGAGCACTACCTGCCGATCTAACATTGCCTTTGATTGGTCAATTACATGATATTTTTACTTTAATTACCAATCAGAATGGAGCGTTGCAAATAATTCACCCCAAATTTTTTTTTTTTTGTGTGGTGAAATTATTCTAACAATGTTGCTGATTGGTCCAATTGAAAATACTTCTTTTTGGCCAATTGGCAGGTAGTTCTCATGGGGTCATAAACGCATACGATATTATGTCAAAACATTGAATTCCATAGTGTTTCTACAGTGATACGTCACATGATACGCCAGTATGTCAAATCAATAGGCGATTGCTGTTACACGGTGGCCTGGCGATGTATCATGATACGCCGGTATCCGGTGCCACTAATTAGTGCCATATCTCCGAAATTCAGATTTTATTTACACGGTTATTTAATGTATTTTAATAAATTAAGGGGGTAAAATTCCAAAGATTGTCCGATTCAAATGAAAATTAGCATATTTGATAATGATATGATTCAATACATGAATAAGGTCATTTCAATGTCATCAGAGGTCAAATTATTGTATTCGATAGATTATTATTACACTTAAAGGTTGGTGGCCTGATAATCCCCACTTTATATCATATTTTCTCATTAACATATTGAAATTAGGCATTCCCAATATTTCAATAAATCATTAAAAAAAGTGTCGAATTATATAGTCTCAGTAGTGTTATACCACATTTGAGACTAATTCAACGGTTTTTTGATGATATCATCTGCAATTTGGATTTTGGAACTCATAATTTCAATATGTTGATGAGAAAAAGAGGATCTCATATTTGTTATCAATTTATTACACTATCACGATGATTATCATTAATAAAAACACTGTAGACTAACAGCGGAAGGAACATCGGAATTTATTAGGTCACCGTCCTTTAATGTTGACATTTCTCACGATGTTGACAATTTTGTCCATGGTCTTTTCAAGGTCATCAGAGGTCATTTTATGGTCACCGCTGGATTTCATGATCGAATAAACCGAAACATATCTAGTTTCTTCATTTTCCTTTCTTTCTTTCTTTCGTTCTTTCTCTCCCTCCCCTCTCTCTCACACTAACTCTCTCTCTCTCCCTCCCACACACACATCAATAAACCGAAACATATCTAGTTTCTTCATTTTTCTTTATTTCTCTTTCTCTCTTTCTTTCTGTCTTTCTTTCTTTCGTTCTTTCTCTCCCTCCCCTCTCTCCCTCTCTCTCTAAATATCTCTCTCTCTAACTCTCTCTCTCTCCCTCTCTTTCCCTCTCTCTCCCTCACACACACACATAATATCATAAACATTATGTTGCAGGTGTGGTCCTCATGAGAGTTCGCCATCGAGTTCGGTTAGCAGGAGTCCCTATTGCATCTGTCACACACATGCCAATGAAATTCTCAATATCATCTAGCCAGCTTGCTGCTAGTCGTCCTCTCTTCCGGTTACCGTCCACCATCCCTTCCACAATTGATTTATCAAAGCATGACTGTCTGGTAACATGTCCAAAATAGGACAGCTTTCGCGAAAGTAGTACCGTATAAACTCGATAGTTAGCATATTAGCCCTCTATCGAGCACTTTTAAAACATGCATGCAAACATGAAGAGCCTCGTCTACAGTGTAAAAGGTTTTGAGCAAATCGTCGATACATACACAGATACGAACAAGTAAACCTGCAAATTTGTGTCTCAACCCCATAGCTCAGTTGGTAAAGCGCCGGACTATGGTACAATTTCATGTTTTCAAAAGCGCTCGATAGTAAGCACATATGCAAACTATCGAGTTTTTACGGTATCTTCTTTGTTCCAATTATCTCTTTGGATCCACCCGTTTGTCCTCTTTGCTGTTCAAGGTAACTGTAATAAGAATCTGTGGTAGCACCAGAGCCACAAATGAATCTTTCTATCGATTCTAAGCCATATACCATTGCAAAGGTCACTGATTTGACAAGCTGTAACTGAAGGGGAGTTAGATGTCTACTTTTCCATAACTTGCTCATGTTATGAATGAGCCTTGATTCATTATAACGAAACAGTAAAATGCTTGGTTGAAATTATGTCGGTACAGAGTCGGTTTTTTAAAAGTTTTTTAATATTTTTGCATGAATATGAAGATAACATATTCAAATCGATATTAATTGTGATATTTTGGCCTAAATACATGTGTTTAGCGAGATAGGGCTTTCGAAAGGAGTGGATACGTGTAGTTGGCTTATACCCTGGAGTGTGTGATAATTACGTAGTCAATTCACCACATACGGGTGAATGGGAGATGTCCTCCAACTTTTTCTAATGCTTTGCCCGATTTTCTCTTTCATTTTTTTGTCTTTTATTTCTTGGCAAGGGTACTTTGCTCTTTCAAGGGAGGCTATGCTTGATCTCTAAAATACATTCGCCTCTGGTATTGATATTGGATCCCAAAAACTCAAAATGCGGGACGTCTTCAATGACACCACCATCAAGTATGAAGTTCTCTCCTCGGCCTTTCCTTTCATCTGATATAACGATGATTTTGATCTTCTTTATGTTCACCATTAGTCCCCCTTTAAGCATTACTCAAAAGGTCCGGTAGCTCTTTCCTGCTGTCACCAAGGTGGTATCATCTGCGTACCTCAAATGTGTAATTCGCACACCATGCACCAATTGACCTTTTCGGTAAATCTCATAAGCCTTTGCGAATACACCTGAGAACTCGTCATTTGACGTCACGCCGACTTGCAATGCGCAGTAACGATGTTCGATAAACGATGTGCGCATCGGCGAATATCGGCATCATGTCAAATGACGATATATCAGGTACACTCGCAAATGCTTATGATGGGATTTGCAGAAACGGTCAATCTCCATCGGCCTCCTCCATGGAATTCTCCTAGTGCTGTTTTCGTTATTCTTTCAGTATAGATGTTGAAAACCTATAACTTTTTAGTGTTTTTTGGAGAGAGTTATATAGTTTGCTATAGGTTCTACATGTACTATATATGATTATAGGAATAATTACAGAATACCCTCTGCGCTGTCCGTTGGTTCCGTTAGTTACAACGAAGCATCACACCCTTATGGGTTCTCTTTTTTACGGACGGCGCAGAGGAGTATTCCGTTATAGCTAACCTAATTATAATTACATTTGTATAATCTCCGTTTTTCTTTTATATAGGCTACTCACCACAATTGCCTGTGTTGCATGATACGTCTATAGATGGATTACTTTGTGGACAACCAGAGCTCGTGCAGGTGCGTGACGATCTGGTCTGTGTACCACTACCGCAACTTAATGAGCATGCTCCAAAAGTCCAGGAGGTCCACGTCGCTGACAATGAAAATCAACATTAAGGTTATACAATGGATTTTTCAAGGCTTGATTCCAGAGGGGTGTAAGTTCATAATAGAAACAGCCATGCATAAAAGAATGAATTCAAACGTACTTACCGTCGTTTTATCTTTTCTGTTTCTGTTTCTGTTTCAGTTTCAGTTTTCGGTTTCGGATCTCATTGTTATTTTGCAGTGTTAGTATGGTACGTGTGAACAATCCTTTCATTTTAGTCTTTTGTTGCCTACTGAAAAGTTGAACGAAGATAATTTCTGTTTTCGGTTTCGGGAGTTATGTTAATTTCTGTCATGAAAACGTGAGATGAGAAGCTTGATGCTAATCTAGACAAAAGAAGTGTCTTAATTTTACGGTCGTAAATTCGCGATAAATTGTACGGCTTCAGTTGGCTTGCGTAGGGTGTATAGGTACTTCCGCCTAGGCGATAGTCAGTGGCTCGTGAAAATAGCCCAGCGTAAAATATACACTAATCAGTGTTGCCAAGAATTACGTATACTTGTTCGTGCAATCGCGCAAAAATCGGTCATATTATTATGTAGAGCTAAAATGGGTAAATATTTTCGTCCCAAATACACCTTAAAAGTTGCGTGTGTGGTAATATGCAACACCAAAGAAGTGCGTTGAAGTGAAACTAATTGGATTTCTTTCATTGGAATTGGCAATCTGATAATTGCTTCAGGCAAAATTGCTAGACTCAAATCTATTTTAAATGTAGGCCTATATTATTTGTCATTCATTGACCAGGCTGTTAAACATATTAAGGGATCTAAAATGAGCGTTTATTGTGTTTCGACAGTATTTTTGTGGGACATGAGAGCACCTCAGACCTATCGAATTGCATTCTGAATACGAAGCATGTCTTTCTGATATCAAATAATTTTCATTTTTGGAAATCACAATATCATACAAATTTTATGACAAATTATAAAAAATTGATATTTTTCAAATTTTTGATATATAACAGTCCTCGAAGTAAATTATATAAATCTAATGATATATTCTTAAAGTGTATGTAGCAGGGAGGAAATGCCGATTTGTCAATTGAAAATTTTGACCTTTCATATTGAAGATATGGATTTTTTTCCCAAAAAGACCTAATTTTTTTGGTGTTTTAGGAAAAAAATCCATATCTTCAATACGAAAGGTCAAAATTTTCAATTGATCGTCGGCTTTTCATCCAACCTACATACACATTAAGTATAAATCATCAGATTTATAAAGTTTACTTCAAGTACTGTTAAATATCAAAAATATCAATTTTTAATGATTTGCCATAAAATGTGTATTAAATTGCGAATTTCAAAAATCAAAATTATTTGATATCAGAATGACTTTCTTCGTATTCAGAATGCAATTCGATATGTCTGATGTGCTCTAATGTCCCAAAATAAATACTGTCCAAACGTTCATACCCCAGCCCTTAAAGATTGCAAATTGCGAAGTAGGGGCTTTAAGCGTAGACCAGGTATTGTTGGTCGAAGCAATCTAAAATCGATTTTCATTCTCTAGATCAATATATTATTGAAAAATAACACCTTGATGTTTTGCAAACGTTCATTCTACAAATCGTATACTTTGCAAACTTGCTTAATTTATTGTTGTTAATGAGTTATGTACGTTTTACAAAAGTGTTGTTGTTTCAGCCTTCTTTACAACGTAACTCAAGAACCGCAGCACCTATAAAAGTATATCTGTGATATTTTAATTCTTCTACACACTCGCTATGAATTGAGCAATGCAGTTTTTGCCAAAGCACACTACCATTCGTAAGATGATGTGAACTACCAAATCACAACAGTTTAAAATAATTAATAAACTTAAGGTTACACTAAGAAACGTATAAAAAACGTATAAAAGACGTATAAAGTTGTTCTCTAAAACAAGAGTTTTCTCAGTAATCAGATATCGCAGCAAGTGAAATGTTGGTGCATTGGATGTAGCTTAACATTTTCTTTGTGTGTTTACACACAATTTTTGAATAAATTTGAAAATCCTTCGTTTAAAGCGTTTTTACGCACCATGTTCACAAGATCAAAAACGCGTTCCATGAGGGTTTTTTTTTTCAAATGTGCGCTCCGTATAAAACCACGCCAAGTGAATGTTTTCTTCTTTTTTGTATTGTACTACAAATCGATCAAAAAATAATGTTGCCATGGGGAAGAACCAAATACAGTACCAAGTAAATTTTAAAAGCCCGTTTTTGGGGAACATTTTCGAGAATCTTGATTGAGAAAAACTGTTTTGTTACATTATCGATATCTTGATTGTGGAACGTTAATTTTGACATGTAACTACCAACATTATTTCTCAACGGTCTGTCGATTACTCAACCATTTGATTTTCATTCAAAATTGAAACTACTTTTGCAAAAAAAGTTTTTTCATCATCGATGCGACCGACTTTGCGAGGGTATTGCGTTTGTTTATCATAACAGCCTGCATGCACTATTGAATATCATAGTCAGTTTGAGACCATCTGCTTTCGTAAGCCTCCTCAGTAGCTCAATTGGTTAGCGCGTTTGACTTGTAATCTTCGCGACTATGTAATATTGTTTTGACCTGGTCAACTAGTACGGGTTCGAGTCCCTGTGTGGTCCAATTCTATTATGTTCTATTTTTTTCTTACTTTTTTCTCTTTTTTTGTCTTCTTTCTTGTTCGTGTCTTTCTTTCTGACTGCAATGATTGATTGTTTTTGCCGGTTTTTTTTATTATTATTGTATAATTCAGGAATAGGCCTATTAATCTAAGTAGGCGTGGCCTATATAAGCCTATGAATATTTTTTTACAAATTAGATATTGGTTGTTGGTTTTGTTATTGTAGTTGTAGTTATTGTTGTATATATTGCATACTCAGGGTAGGCCTACAAGGCCTATTATATCCTTTAGCGGCATTGATTTATTTAACGACAGATATCATCTAAGGATAAAAAATTTAAAATTTATAAAATACCATAGAAAAATTGCAGAAAACCGGCTGTCCCCACCCCGACAGCCCCTATCATGGTCGCCCCTCCCTCCCTATCCCTGCAAAATAGGATGACTCTCGTGTCACGGTTTCATAGATTCGTGGTCATTGTGCATGTAGATTGATACACCAAACATATACGCTTGAGTTCATCTTTTCTGCATGGCTGTTTCTATTATTAACTTACGCCCCTCTGGATTCAAGCTTTGAAAATCCATTGTATTTAACCTTAATACGATAACTGTTGATCTCAAAACTGCTGACTATGTGCAATTATACTGCATAAAACAGGCTGTTATGATAAAATCGTGCGTCGAAAATGGATGTCATGTTAAATAATAACTAAGGTTAGTTTGCCATAAAGGTAGATGACACGCCAGTACAAATGACCGGAAGTGAGCTAAGTTGCCGTCGTACCGGTAGATGCACTGCACTACTTGAGATGGTGGATTTTGTTATGCGTAGGCTATTTTGATACCTCATTCGGCGCCATACGGCTTTGCCCAACTTAGGTATATCAATTTGAAAAAATAAAAAAGAGAACTTTTTAATGTAATAAAATTTACATTGGCTTTTTCCTAGAAGCACGCAGATTATGAACACAGCGGTGTGAGCGACGTGAGCGTTCATCTGTCACGCAATAAAGAGCCCGTGGCAAAAGGCAGCTGAAATGCCTTTGACATGTTTGAGGAGATAATATTCAAAATTGTCACTTTTACTACTACTCAAATGCGTATAAAAAGGCAATTATGGTTTAAATTCTTCTCCTTTTCACAAACGATTATGGGTAATATAGATATACGCCTATCATCCAAAACCACTGAAAACTCAATTTCAGAGCTGATATGTTGTACCTTAATTCTAGATTTGATGTAAGAACGAAATTTTACCAAACGAGCCACTTCAATCCCATACATGGGAAACAGGAGCAGCTGCTGCGCCACCTTTTCTTTCTACATATCAATTTCCAAGGGCTCTTAAAGTTTTAGCTTAAAACTCATTGTGCATTAAATTTACAATCGTGTGACAAAACAGCCGAAAATATTAAATTTCATGCCATTGTTCATTGCAATGGAGCGAATCATCGAGTATATGAAAAATACTGTGTACTTTTTCATTAATGACATGAAATTTGAACAATATTGTAAGGATCACTCGGGGTTTTGACTTTTAAAACCTGCATTTTCGACAGGTTTACAACATTTACCTTGCTATAAACATTGAATTGCGTCGCTGTTGACGTAATGAAAAACAGTGTTTTAAGCGGGAAATGTAAGACAAAAACCATTCACAGATGCCGTATTTTCCACTAGTCACTAGCTAGACGCTCACACAGGTCTTATAATGCTATGCACTCAACCGTGTGGTGTAAACACAGACTGTGTAGAGACAATGCATTGCTAGATTATCTGTGCTTGGACGAAATTGTGTGCTCAGGTGTATCGAGGTGTAAACTGTGCATAGATGCGTTTAAAAGAGAATCGTTTTGTAGTCAAACCTTTACAAATGAGTTTTGAGGGAGGGCAATAATTTCTGGGGGTGGGGTGTCCGAAAATTATGTCATGTCCCTCTTGGTTTTGCCACTGATGGAAAAACGGATATATGACAACTCACTGCAAGCATGATCATTGCAACTTTCTGTATCTGAAGTCGAGCCCATCCCGCAGTCTCCGGCAGCTGGTCCTGAGCATGTCCGTGTACGCGTCTTATCCCCATCGCAGGCAGAATCGCAGGCTCCAAATACGGTCCAAGAGTCCCAAGCTGTGGAAACATAAATAAATATAAACGTAGTCTCCTCCGCAGCCAGTTTGGTTACGCTCCCTCCACACAAACAGTCTGTCAATGACCACGTATACGCCGTTTCTGATCAGCCGAGATGACGACAATACAAAGTCTATGAGAACGTATCCAGATCAGAAGCGATGCATCTGGGAACTTGATTGCCAGGGGTTGAACACCTAGCTGAATGGTGCTAGCCAAACAAAAAAAAGCTCTTTCGTTATCATTGGCAGACTGTTTCTGTGAAGGGAGCGGAACCAAACTGGCTCATGTGGAGACTTATATAAACGTTAATTCCATGCACTCGGGTCGCATTAGACTCCGAGTATTCGACTTGGAATATGTAAAAAATCCATTCCCATTCTATTTCAAGTAACGTTAAAAGTTTTAACGAATGTTAGAAATCGGTAATATGTTATGTAGAATGTCGGGGGGGTATTTCGTAGTGATATCAATCGCCATAGTATACAACTAGAAGGCCTTATATTTGTACACAAATACGGCTATACCCGCATGTTATCGGTGTACCCAAACTTACAGTCCTATTTTGCTGAGTACTTAAAATAAAGAAATTATAAAAAGTCACCCAATTGGGCGGAAAATGTGTAAAAAGTGAAAGTCCAAGTCACAAGCTTTAATTTAATGTAGGTTGCACTCGTTGCACTTAAAATAAAGAAATTGTAAAAGTCCCCTCCCAGGGAGTCGTCTCTCTTACTCTCCATAGGTTGCTGTTGTCAGTATCTCTTACTCACAGTGAGGCTATGCAATATGATTAGGGGGAACCCAGCAAACACAAAACGTTTTCGACATCATTCGCAAAACGTTATAAAAGGTTGTCAGAAAACGTTTAAATGTCGGGTTATATAAAGGGTATATTAAGAGTATAAAACGTTTTCTTTACCTTAAAAACATTTTTTGATAATCTACTGCTCAGCAAACAAAAATGTTTTACAGAAACGTTTAAATGTCGGGTTATACAAAGGGTGTAAAAACGTGTTAATAACATTCCAAAAACATTCTTGAAAACTTGATACAAAACATTCTAAACAGAATGTTATTTTGGGATTGAAAAAATATTTTGCGAAAAATGTTTGCCCAAAATATTTGCAATAACGTTTTAAAAACGTTTTCATGACCTTAATATAATTTAAATGTTATTAAAAGGTTTTGAAAAAAACATTTTAAGAACATTTCAGTGTTTGCTGGGTTCAAATATTTTAACATAATGTTATATGAGTATTGACAAAATATTTGGCAAAAATGTTTGCAAAAATAGTTTAAAATAATAGTTTTTGAAAACATTTTAAAAATATTGTTGTAGTGTGTTTTCATACCAAACGTTTTAAAACGTTATCATGACCTTTATATAACCCGACATTTTAATGTTATTAAAACGTTTTTACCTAAACTAAAAAGCCAAAATATAACTTATTTAAAACGTTTTGAAAACGTTTTTGTGTTTGCTGGGAAGCTATTCCAGAGGGAGTATGAAAATCAAATGGAACAGCCATTTCAGAGGGAGTATGTAAATTATACGGAACAGCCTTTTTTCGGGCCATTTCAGAGGGAGTATGTAAATTAAATGGAACAGCCACTGGGTATGTAATTTAACTGGAACAGCCTTAAGGCGTGGGGTATGAGCGACCTTGAAGTACAGGTATCTTGAGAAGGTTACCCCAAATCACAGCGACAGGTAGTGACTTGGCCGCCGAGTGTTAATATATATTTATTTTGGAAGGTTCGTGTTTGTTTTAAATTTTGGGGCGTTTTCCCAAAATTTGATATTTTTGGTGATATTTCAAAACAAGGCTTTGTGGTTTCTAAGTTGCTGTTCGACTGGGCGTGGCTTGTTCGAAACCGTGCGTCTGTCACTTTTCTTATGCTGCTTTATTTTGCCAACCTAGAAAAACTAATTTATAATTTCTTTTTGTATTATTTATTTATTTATTTATTTATTTATTTATTTATTTATTTATTTATTTATTTATTTATTTATTTATTTATTTAAGTATTATTTTTCAGGTGACTAACTTTGGAATTAAAAGTGCTCAAACCCATTACAGGTGAGCGTAGAATTTATTTATTTATTTATTTATTTTATTTATTTATTTAATGACGTTTTGGGGCTCGAGAGAACGGACACATTTATTTATTTATTTATTTATTTATTTATTTTTCGATTGATTATTTGATGAGTGAGTGAGCAGATTTATCGATTGCTACTTTAGTTGTGGGATTTCTATTTGATTTTGAATGACATCGTACATTAGTATTGATTTTTTCCGTTAAGCATTATCAAGAATTAATATCACAGGTTTTAGTGCAGATAGAAAGTTGGCTTAGTGATACTATTCGTTGATTCAGAACCGGAAGGTGCCGGGTTCGATTCCCACCTATGCCTTTTTTTTAAAGACTTGGAAAATGTCTGCAGTAAGTTTATTTGGCGCGCGATCTCAGTTATTCATTTTCTGATGGCTGTGCTCTTACAGACACCCTCCTCTGGAATCCAAACCACGGTTCGCTCATTACACCTCCCTTAACGCTTCACGCTGGTATTTCCAATTATGATATAATACGATCTGTCTGTTTAGTCCTACGTATGTGGGGTGGATGGGTGTGTGGGTATTAGTAACAATATAATTCTCAGGTGCTATCTGTGTACACATTCTGAGCCCGGAAGCTGCTCCTTTGTTTTAACGTTTGGGGCCCTGGGGCCCATAATATTTGACTTATGAGGCCCATGTACATAATTATGTTGAAGTATAATTCTCTAGTGCTATCAGTAGACTCAAGCTCGCCACTGTAGCTACTTTATTTACTGAGTAACGGCCGGCCCTATGTTTTAGCGTTTGGGGCCCTGCGGCCAATATTATGTGATATATGGCGCTCATATGTACATATAACAATGTAATTCTCAGGTGCAATCTGTGTACAAACTCTGAGCCATAAAGCTGCTTTTATATGATGAGAAACAGCGGCCGGCCCTCTTTTTTTAGTGTTTGTACCACATATGGGCCCTGGGGCCCTTGTAGTTTTAGCGCTAGCTTTGACAGAATGATGTGTTTGATAGGAGAAGGAGGAGGAGGAGGAGAAGGAGAACTACAATCCCGGCCATAAGTCGTTCGAACACTTTTGTTAAAGTTTGATTGTTTTGACCGGTATTTTAGTTATACTTAATAACATACTGAAATTTAGCTTTCTTTGGTGTAAGTTTGAACCTGTTCCTACTACTACAACCCTCCCCTTCCCCACCAATCAATGTTGGATGACTCTAAGGGTGCATGGCTAAATAAACAACTACCAACATTGATCGGGGGGAATGGGGGCATATTTGCAGCACTCATGTTAAAGTGTTCGAACAATTTTGACCGGGATTGTAGAAGGCTATATATTTGTACACAAATACGGCTATACCCGCATGTTATCGGTGTACCCAAACTTACAGTCCTTATTTGCTGAGGACTTCAAATAAAGAAATTGTATGTGTAAAAAGTGAAAGTCCAAGTCACAAGCTTTAATTGAATGTAGGTTGCGCTGTAAAATAAAGAAATTGTAAAAGGTCCCCTCCCAGGGGAGTCGTCTCTCTTACTCCCCATAGGTTGCTGTTGTCAGTCTCTCTTACTCACAGTGAGACTATGCAATATGATTCAGGGGAAACTATTCCAGAGGGAGTATGTAAATTAAACGGAACAGCCTTTTTGGGGCCATTTCAGAGGGAGTATATAAATTAATTGGAACAGCCAATGGGTATGTAATTTAACTGGAACAGCCTTAACGCTTCACGCTGGTATTTCCAATTATGATTTAATACGATCTGTCTGTTTAGTCCTGCGTGTGGGGGTGGATGGGGTGTGGGTGTTAGTAACAATATAATTCTCAGGTGCTATCTGTGTAGATATTCTGAACCCGGAAGCTGCTTTCTTTGATGAGAAACGGCCTGCCCTTTGTTTTAACATTTGGGCCCTGGGGCCCATAATATTTGACTTATTAGGCCCATGTACATAATTATGTTGAAGTATAATTCTCTAGTGCTATCAGTAGACTCAAGCTGGCCACTGTAGCTACTTTATTTACTGAGTAACGGCCGGCCCTATGTTTTAGCGTTTGGGGCCCTGGGGCCAATATTATGTGATATTTGGGGCTCATATGTACATATAACAATGTAATTCTCAGGTGCAATCTGTGTACAAACTCTGAGCCATAAAGCTGCTTTATATGATGAGAAACGGCCGGCCCTTTGTTGTAACAGTTATATATTTGACGTATGGGGCTCATGTACATATGTTAAAGTATGATTCTCAAGTGCTATCAGTAGACTCAAGCTGGGCATTGTAGCTGCTTTATTTACTGAGTAACGGCCGGCCCTATGTTTTAGCGTTTGGGGCCTTGGGGCCCATATTATGTGACATATGGAGGTTATATATACATATGATAATATAATACTAAAAGACCTATCTGTGTACCAAATCTGAAACCTGTAGCTACTTTGATTGAACAGATTCATCAGGATCGGTATAGTAAACTGGTTAACAAAGTTCTTTGTATCTGATCCAGAATGTTCACTTACTTGTGTACGTTTCAACAACAGCTGTTGTCTTTATCAACACTTGATGGGTAGTGACTGCTATTGGCAACCGACGCTAGAAGTAGTTCCAGCGTTGATCTTGGAGTTGCCAGTCTGTTTTCCTTCAAGGGATTTTCTTGATCCCTGAGTCAGGAACTCATCAAAAATGTGAGAGAGTTGGTACTGTCCTTCATCTCTGTTCATGGTGGTGCCCCTCCGCTTTCTTATTTCTATAGCCTCCTTTATCCAGCGAGTGTATCTATTTTGCTCTGTGCCGATGACCTCAGCTTCCCCCCCATCCTATGACGTGATTCTTGTCGACGACATGATCAGTAATGGCCGACTTGTGTGTTGTTGTTAACGATTCCTTTCTCCCTGCTCTGGTGGTTACCGTTTTACTCACTTTCTCCGCCTCGCTTTTATGTTCTTCAAGTCTTGTGCCAAACTTTCTGCCAGTTTCCCCTATGTAAGACAAATCGCAGTTCATACAGGGAATCTTATATACTGCATCAGTGGTGTTATTTGGATCGCGTTTGTCTTTTGGGTGTACCAGTTGTTTTCTGAGAGTGTTGTGCGGCTTCATCGCAGTAGAAATGTTGTAATTTTTCATAACTCTAGATACTCTTTCTGTGACACCCTTTACATAAGGAAGTACAACCATGCCTTTGCTCCTGGTTTTATCATCAGTCTTTTTTGCTCACTTTCTTGGGCTTGACGCTTTGTATCTGATCTTTGACCTTTTTAAAGGTCCAGTCAGGATAGCCGCATGTTCTGAGGGCTTCTTGCACTTTCTTCTCTTCTTCCACTTTATCCTCCTCCTCTGTCACAACGCTGTCTTTCCTGTTATACAAAGTGCGTATCACACCAAGCTTTTGATGCAGAGGGTGATGGGACTGATAGTTGAGGTACTGGTCTGTATGAGTTGGCTTACGGTAGACCAGTAGCTTTACGGTGCCGTCTTCTTTTTTCACAATCAAAGTATCCAGAAATGGAAGGCTGCCTTGAGATTCTTGTTCAAAGGTGAATTTTATTGAACCCGACTTGTCCACTTGGTTGATATGATCGGTAAGACGCTGGACACTGTCTTTGTTTATAACTTCCAACACGTCATCCACATAACGTAACCATAGCTTCGGTCTACAGTCTAGAGGTGCCGTAGCAATTGCCTGCTGTTCCAGAGCCTCCATGAATATATTGGCTGCAATCGGGGATACCGGGCTGCCCATCGCAGTACCAAAAAGCTGGCGGTAAATCTTACCTCTAAAGGTAAAATATGTGGTAGTTAGTATAAACTCAAGAAGTTCTACCACATCCTTACTGGTTAGCTTAAACCCTGTCTCTCTGTTGTAATCACGCAATATGTTTTCATTCTCAAGTCTACGTTGAACAATGTCTAATACTTGGTCTATAGGGGTGTTGGTGAACAAACTAACTACGTCATGCGAGTTGAGAATGTCTTCTTCCTCTATGACCACTTTAGCGAGATCTTCAGACAATTGTTTGGAATTCTTGACATGATGTTGAGTGTTACCAACCAATGCACCCAAAATATCCGCAAGCCATCTCGATGTGCTATACCCGATGGTTGCTGTATAGTCTACGATTGGACGCAATGGGGTGTTAAGCTTATGGATTTTTGGCGTACAATATAATCTGGGTACATTTCCGCCGTAGGATAGAGCTGTTTATACTTCAATTCGGTGATCTTACCTTCCTTCTTGAGACCTGTCAACTTGGCAACTAATTTCCGTTTGTACCTCTGTGTCGGGTCAGCCGGTAGTTCCTCGTACGTCTTCTTGTCTCCAAGCATGGTAGTAACTTTCTCTTCATATTCAGCTTTGTCCAGTACAACGGTCGATTTGCCTTTATCTGCAGGTAATATTATGATATCCTCCACTTTCTTCAAGTCTTTAATAGCTTTCCTTTCGTCTTTGGTGATGTTTTGTTCTGGTACTTTCGATGATTTCAGCGTGCTTGCTATTTTACCTCGAAGTTGGATTCTATCGTCCTGCGGTAGGTGGGTGCACGCCAATTCGGTTGCTAACACAAATTCCTCCGCGCATATTTCTGGTGGCGAGATAGCAAAATTTAGACCTTTGACAAAACGCTGGTTTGTGCAGGATTTAATTTGTATTTCGAGATTGATGACCCATTTTTGAGTTGGGCGCCCGACAGATCGATGTTTGAAGCCTGGGACTTTTTGTTTCTCGCGGCGGTTTTCTCACCAGAATCTCTAACTTCTGTAGGTGACGTCGTTTAGTATCCTGAAAAGTAGTCTCGCCGACGGTCGTCAAGTGACGCTCAATTCTTTGTCCCAACTCCGATTTCGCGGGAATTATGTTGTTTACATCTTCTTTCAACTGATCTTTCTTGGCTTTTAAGTTCTTGATTTTATAATTAACCACACGGATTCTCTCTCTGATAAGACCTTTTTCCGCGCGTTTGATGATCTCCTTGGTTTTGTTGGTATTTAGCGGACACCGTAGTTTCAAACTGGGCGGGGTAAGCTTTTGGTCACGGCAGCGGAGGCTATAGACTAGATGGTTTCTATGTCTCTGTACCTTTTTCTCACAATTTTCCAAGTCACGTAGTTGTTTCACCGTGCTTTGTCCATACGATTGTCGAACATGATTGAACAGATTCATCAGGATCGGTATAGTAAACTGGTTAACAAAGTTCTTTGTATCTGATCCAGAATGTTCACTTACTTGTGTACGTTTCAACAACAGCTGTTGTCTTTATCAACACTTGATGGGTAGTGACTGCTATTGGCAACCGACGCTAGAAGTAGTTCCAGCGTTGATCTTGGAGTTGCCAGTCTGGAAACTGGCAGAAAGTTTGGCACAAGACTTGAAGAACATAAAAGCGAGGCGGAGAAAGTGAGTAAAACGGTAACCACCAGAGCAGGGAGAAAGGAATCGTTAACAACAACACACAAGTCGGCTATTACTGATCATGTCGTCGACAAGAATCACGTCATAGGATGGGGGAAGCTGAGGTCATCGGCACAGAGCAAAATAGATACACTCGCTGGATAAAGGAGGCTATAGAAATAAGAAAGCGGAGGGGGCACCACCATGAACAGAGATGAAGGACAGTACCAACTCTCTCACATTTTTGATGAGTTCCTGACTCAGGGATCAAGAAAATCCCTTGAAAGAAAACAGACATGGCAACTCCAAGATCAACGCTGGAACTACTTCTAGCGTCGGTTGCCAATAGCAGTCACTACCCATCAAGTGTTGATAAAGACAACAGCTGTTGTTGAAACGTACACAAGTAAGTGAACATTCTGGATCAGATACAAAG
>NC_092629.1:18230551-18235551 GCF_039555335.1 Amphiura filiformis
GTTCAAATTTTACCAGAGTTTCAAACGTGCACCAATACAGTACTAGAAACAGTGCTCAAAATTTTCGTGTTCCAAAATCCACTACCATCACTTCTGGCTCTTTTTATTATAATGCCATTCAGGATTGGGCCAAATTACCAAGTGCAATCAAATCAATTTCTAATAAACCAAGTTTCAAAAAGTCTGTAAAAACTCATCTTTTTAACCAAATTTAGTTTCTAATGATTTTAATCATGTTTAAAGATTTTATTTTACTTTTAATATTCACTTGTATATATATATATTTCTTTGTATGTTTTATATGTATGTATGCCTTTTGCCCTTCTATGTATAAAGGACCCTTCGGAAATAAGCCTTTGGGCTTAAAGGGCTATCCTGTGATATCTCCTTGCCTTGTTTTTTGTGTATTATATGTTATTTATCTTAATGCATTTTATATCTATTTACCTTGTATTGTTGTATGTGCAATATGGAGATACCGAATAAAATCAAATCAAATCAAACAATACACAACTAATTATTTGAATTAAATAATTATATAATATGTTTTCATTATTGGACCAATCAGCAACTAAACATTGTTATAATAATTTAACCACGCAAAAAATGGTAAATTATTTGCAAAACTCCATTCTGATTGGTGATTAAAATGAAGATATCATGTAATCGACCAATCAGAGGCAATGTTAGATCGGTAGCTATAGTAGTATATATTCGAGGTTATATAAAATTTTGAATGCTTATCTGATTATATGCCTAGACGTCTTTTGATTGTGATTCGTCCTAAATGTTTAACTTATTGGGTCGCCAAAAATGTTCAAACTCTCCTCTGCTGGCCTCCCATGCGACATGATTGTGCTTTACATAATGTATAGTTCTTTAATGGTAAAATATACTTTTATTCCGTGTTCCAAAATTGGGCTATAAATGTTGGTATTTATACAGCCAAAATTGGGCTATAAATGTTGAAATTTATACCGCTACATGTGTACATGTACGAAAGCGCTTTACATTTATTCCACTGTCGTTTGAATAATGTTATAGCTGCCATACAATGCCCAAGGCATGCTTATACCTTTGGGCGGCGCTCAATTGACAATATTCATAACAGCTCCCCATTTCACCCCTGGGTAGATAGAGGCAAGTAAGGTAAAGCGCCTTGCCCAAGAGCACAACACGATGGCACCGCAATCCACCGATTACAAGGCAGAGCCCATATACCGCTACGCCAACGTGCCCCTACGGCTATCAAGCAAAAGCCCAATCGCCCTCGCTTTGAAATTTCAGGCTACACACTCACGGGACACACTCGTTGTCGCTTTCAGTTTTCCGCTTCGCTAATTTCGGCCTGATTGGAGTTAGCCGAGCCAAAATGCCATCAACGGGTGGAAAGTGCCAATAAGAAATCTCTCTAAGCCATATTGTAGCCTAGCACTTGTTCAGTGGTGAGGGACAGAAATATCACCATATGCTAATTAGGGTTAGGGGTTAGAGGTTAGGTTTAGAGGTTAGATTCAGAGACCATTTGTCTTTAATACTACATTTACCGTTTCGTGGCCGTGCTCGCCACCCCTGTCGAGGAATTGCATGGAACCAGTTAGGCTTGAAATGAAATATTCAACGATACAGGAGTTTCAAAATATTACGCGTAGGCGTAGGCCACTAATAGCTCTAGATGGCGGATACCTATGGATGGCGGAAACCTTCAAAATACGTCTAAGATAATACGCCTAACCTTGGTTGTCTAAGATGCAATCTTAGGCGTCTAAGATGCAATCTTAGACGTCATCTTAGACGTCTAAGATGCATTCTTAGGCGTCTAAGATGCAATCTTAGGCGTCTAAGATGCAATCTTAGGCGTCTAAGAATTTCGCGGTAGACTTTAAGTCTACCGCGAT
This sequence comes from Amphiura filiformis, assembly GCF_039555335.1. Classification (NCBI taxonomy): domain Eukaryota; kingdom Metazoa; phylum Echinodermata; class Ophiuroidea; order Amphilepidida; family Amphiuridae; genus Amphiura; species Amphiura filiformis. The sequence goes on from NC_092629.1 coordinate 18,232,450, forward strand.
TCCTGTATTTCCGCGAAGTCCTGTGATTCGTTGATTTAAAAATCAACGAATCACAGGACTAGAAATCCCAAACAACCAATCATCTTAGGCGTATTCAATTATTTACCAATGAAATCTTAGACGCCTAAGATTTTACACGCCTAAGAATTCTTACACGTCTAAGATTGACCATTTGACCGTGGCTAGTGATGGACGGTATCGCAAATTCGATCAAAACGTACGACGGACGCTGTGCGTTAGAGAATATATTTCGAACAATGGCTGGGTGGTGTGTTTTTAATAAACTCCTTTTCTCTCCATAGCCATGGGCGTCAATCCCAGAGAGAAAGGGGTTGTGGGGTGGGAGGGGGATAGGGTACATCGTCGTCCGTATTCCATAGTGGCGTATAGTGGGGCGCCGCGAATAAACAACTTTTCGAGAAAATCGGGTTTGAAGAAATGCCAATTTAAAATCGAGTTGTGTAAATCAGACATTCATTATATTTTGTAAATGATGTGAAATTTCTGTAGTAAACTAAATAGATTTTATTGTTATATATTTTTCAAAAGAAATAAATACATACTTTTGCTGGCAAACTGACAATAAAACTATACGTCACTATGGAAAACGAACAAAACGCAATACCCTACATTTTTCGTATTCCATAGTGGCGTATCGACCATACGCCACTTTTTATACACATTTTATAATTATGAAATATCGGCAAAAATTAAAAACATCGTATTCCATAGTGGCGTATAGGTCCGATACGCGTACGCCACTATGACATACGATGTTTTTCATTTTGCCGATATTTCATAATTATAAAATGTGATAAAAAGTGGCGTATGGTCGATACGCCACTATGGAATACGAAAAATGTCACTTTGTAACTATACGCCACATTCAATTAATCAATTACTAATTAATTAGCTAATTATGACTGATGAGACTTAGAAAAATGAAAGAGAACATCATTAAAGACATATGTGCCAATTTACAAAAAAATGACCAAAAATCACTATACGCCACTATGGAATACAGCCGACGACATGTTCTCCCACCTTTCGGCACAATGGCCCATTGTTTTGTTCTTTTCAGCCATTTTTTGACAATTTAGGCGGAACAAGGTATTTTTTCATAATGGACTTTTTATCATTTGAACATAATCTAGCAGTTGATGTTGTTGTTGCAAACTGAGCGCCCAGTGATAAAACAATAATTTGTTTTAAATATTTTGTTTTTCTGATGACTTGCAGTTAATGTAAGATTTCTATTTGTGTGGCTATAGTGTAAATGATGATGATGACGATGATGATGATGATGATGATGATGGTGTTGTTGTTCTTGTTCTTGTTGTTGATGATGATCATGATGATGATAATGATGATGATGATGATGGTGATGATGATGATGATGATGATGATGATGATGATGATGATGATGATGATGATGGATAATACAAATGATGTCAGATGATTATTAGAGTCGTGGTGGTGATGATGATTTTTAAAAAAAAATTTTGACGAGTTGTCAGGCATAAGCCTTTATTATACATATTACGAAAACCACATATTATACATATTTAAATCATTAAATCACACATTTTCAGAACACACAGATTATTGCATTACACTATATAAAATATACAAGTATAAGAAATTAAGTTGAACAATTATTGTTCGCCCAGAATTTGTAACACGTTGGGGTTGTATACATCCACCTGATTTTAATTTCTTTAAAATCTTTAGCGATGCATTTTTGAATAGGAATTTTATTAAACAAGATGTCAGAGCGTTCTTCACAAGGCTTAGGATGAGTTTTCCAATCTTTAGGAAGAGCATTATGAACAACAAAGTAATCAATGAAGACCCTTGGATTTTGAGGGATACGACGCTGAATATCTTGAACAGAAAACATAGACCCTTGATTGTCAAAGAGATCGTTAACTCTTATGAAGCCTGCTCTGATCCAGTCATGCATAAAAAGTGATTTACTGTTAAGTTGAATAGCATTGTTGTTCCATATTATTTCAGTACCAGGCATATCAATATCCTGTTTGTAAACAACCGGTTTTGTGTTAAACCAATATTTGATTACAGATGAGTAAAACTTGGGTAACTTATCAATGATATTGACACAATCAATGCCCATGGTTTTAATAGAGCAATTACATTTAAAAAGGTCTGTATTAAGACCAATCTTAGACACATGATATAAAGCAATATTTTTCCACACAGCAACCTCATTATTGACGAGTTTCTTTATCCAAGACAACGTAAAAAATTAAAAAAAAGATGTTACATGAAACATTTTTATTCCTCCCATATCAAAGTCAGAAATGATTGTTCTGCGTTTTACCGCTTCAGCTCTATTCCAAACAAATTTTATAAACATGTTGTTGATTTTTGTCACCACTTTGTCTGGAATAATAATCGTGGAAGCAATATATGTGAGCTGTGATGCTAAAAGAGACTTGACAATTAAGTTTCTACCAATCATTGATAATCCTCTCATTTGCCATGCACGGATAGAACTCTCGATTTTTTTCATTTTTTTCATCCCAGTTACAATTGAGTTTTTCAAGAGGAACGTTTGGGCTAAAGGTAATACCAAGGATTTTAATAGTATTATCTGGAGAAAGCTTCCAATTAACATTACCAATTTTAAAATCGTTGTTTTGAGAGAACCAATCCAGATGGCGTCACATTTATTGTAATTCAAACAGAGACCAGATAGAAGCGCAAACTTATCAAGAATGACTAGAGTATTTTGGAGTGCCTCAGCAGAATTGACAAAAATTGTTGTATCATCAGCAAAGGCTGAAATTTTGACTTCGTTGCGACCATATCCTTCTATAGGAAGTTTTATACCTTTAATAGATTTGGATTGGCGAATTTTACATGATAACAGTTCCACACTTAGAACAAAGAGCAATGATGCAATCAGGCATCCCTGTCTTACACCGCGTTCGACTTCAAAGAATTTAGAGATATGCCCATTGTTTATGATACAATTTGATGTGTTTTTAAAAATGACAGAAATCCATTTTATAAATGATTCATCGAAATTGAACTTTCTTAAAGCATACAAGATAAATTCACGTACAATTGTGTGGAACG
>NC_092629.1:18238051-18400551 GCF_039555335.1 Amphiura filiformis
TGATGATACCGTCCATCACTAAAATATCAATCTTAGACGTGTAAGAATTCTTAGGCGTGTAAAATCTTAGGCGTCTAAGATTTCATTGGTCAATAATTGAATACGCCTAAGATGATTGGTTGTTTGGAATATCTGGTCCTGTGATTCGTTGATTTAAGTTTGCCGCGAAATTCTTAGACGCCTAAGATTGCATCTTAGACGCCTAAGAATGCATCTTAGACGTCTAAAGTTAGGCGTATTATCTTAGGCGTATTTTGAAGGTATCCGCCATCTATAGATACCTTCAAAATACGCCTAAGATAATACGCCTAACCTTAGGCCACTAATAGCAGGCTACTATATTCAGTGGTAATACCAGGATCTACACCTAAATTGACTGTTTAAATTGATTTATCTTTGTATAGTTTGGGATTCTTGGGGTAGCTGGGATAATTGCAATAAGATATGTGACAGTGGACAGCGAAGAAGATCAAGGACATGCCCAGAGGCCAACGAGTGTGGCGCGAGTAGTGATGGTAGTGCGACAGAGCCGTGTAACACACACGTTTGTGGTAAGTACCAAGTTGGGCTAATTAGGGGCGCATTGGATTATCAGGGGGTGGAAGTTTGGGTCGGGTGGAATGTCATGTTGACGCCAAAGGTGGCGAATTGTATTCAGCGGCTTTTTTAAAATTTTCAATTCTAAAGTATAGGCCTACTTTCACTTAAGCTGGTTTCATACTTTCTGCCGCTTGCCGCTGAGCGGCATGACGATTCATCATGCCGCTTGTACTTTTCTGCAAGTGGAGCGGCACACCGCTGAGCGGCAGCGGCATGACTCTTAAAGCTACTCTTGCCGCTCAGCACCGCTCCAAAATCGTATTTTGTTCTCATACGTCAGAGCGGCACCGGTCCGAGTTGACTTGAATTCAACTTCCAGCGGTGCTGCCGCCGCGGCAAAGCGGTGGAGTGATCGATATATCGGCTTGCCGCTGGTCACCGCTAGCGTTTTTAGTGAGATTGCGCAGTGAAGTAAAATCATCTTCAGAGCGGCAAAGCGGCAAGCGGCAGGAAAGTATGAAACCAGCATTACTCAGAGTTGACCCTTTCGGCAAATCTCATAATTCTTTGCGGTTAGATCTGCTATGTCGTCACGTCGATACGCACTTCGTTATACTGCGCACTTCACAGCTTTGAAATGCGCAGTAAGGATGTGGCTAAACGATGTGCACATCTGCGTGACGTCAAATGACGACATCTCAGGTCTACAAGCAAAGCTTTAGGTGATTTACCGAAAAGGTCATTGACCTCTGCACGAATAGCGAGTTATTTTCGTTTTTATCGCGTTATTTCCTTGCATGTGGCCTTGCCTGTCAGACTGGAGTACCGTACTCCGTTTTTTAAAATCGAAATGGTATCTTAAATGTTCATCAATCAGGATTTCGTCCTGGTCATTCTACCGAGACTGCGCTTGTTGACATGGTTGACGATTGGCTGACGAGCATCAACAGCGGTAAAATGACTGGTGTTGCCTTTATCGACCTTAGAAAAGCGTTCGACACCGTAAATCATGATGTTTTGCTTAGAAAGCTCCATTGTATTGAGTTTTGCATCGTATTTATCTTGTAGAAAGCAAAGGGTTACTTTTAAGGGTATTGTCAAGGATTCTCGAGTACTAATATACTATAGGATAAGCCCGGTGGGTTCAGTCTTCACAGACAATGTGTACGCATGATGGTTCCAATTAGGGGTACTTTTCAAGAAACGTCCGCAGAATTTTCAAGGACAAAATTGTTCGCGATTGTTTAAATTAGGGGTGTTTTGGAGCAAAATTGTCCCTGAAATGAAAAATAGGGTATATTTCTAGGACTTTCGTCCGTGTTTTACCGCTACAGTTTTCGTTATTGTCCTCATTTCCCCGTAAAAAAGGGGGCAAATTCAAAAGTGTCCTTGAAATGGTAAAAACAGGGGTATTTATTTCGGAAAAATGTCCTCGATTCCTTGTGATAAGGGGTGAAATGAAAATGCGTCCTCAAAATGATAAAAATAGGGAAGTATTTGGGTGCAAATTTTCCTTGATTTCGCGCAAAATAGGGGGTAAAATTGCTGCAAATGTCCTTGATTCTCCGTGAAATAGGGGTCATTTTCAAATCCTGGAACGGTCATACGTCCTACCTTTAAATACAAACTGAACCCACCGGGAGGATAAGCCACTCGTTTGCGCAAAGGAAGTCAGTCATTCAGCCTATTCGCCTTCATGCATGTGATGGCATACCTGTGTAGGAGTGTATTTTCTGTGGAAGAGTTGATGCATGTTTACGTCATCGTTTCAAAAAAAATTAAATGGCGAAAAACGGCAAACGGTCGTTTCTTTCCATTACTATCATATTTTGAAAAACCAAGTAGCTGAGGAGTTATCTCAATATGCTAGAAAATATTCTGTTCGATGACCCCATGACGAGACTGGCTAAATAAACTGTATTTTTGCCGGAAAGGGTCCGAATAATTGGCAGTCGATGGACGCCATCTTGGAAAAATAGCTCGAAATAGACTTCCTCGACAGTCGTTCAAGATTGAGGAGATTTTAGCCTGACGATGTTAGACTTGATCAAGACAGACTGTCGTTTGTACTGTAGCGGTCTAAATGTGCATATTTCGTACATAAAATTAGCTCGAAAATCAATAAAACAAGTAACGAATGCGTCTAATTTTCTCTCTACTAACACGTAATGAAAAGGGTATTTCTTTCCTAAAACAAATAAACGTACTTTCAAATTGCGTTACAATCGTATATGTACTTGCACGTCTGGAACTAAGACTAATTTGCGCACTGAAATGTTCAAGAACTGTCAATCATTGACGAAAGCTGACAATGCAATATAGGACAAGTTCCTTTGGCCGTACGCAAATTAAATACCTGCACAAGTACGTAAGTTTTAGGCTGCGCACTGGATTGCATAGCAACCGGCATAGCAACTGTCAATCAATGTTAATCAAAGTCAATCAAACTGCCGGCGAAGTGACTTCACTTTTTATACAGGGATTGAATACGAGTGTCACGGCCCTGGTATTGTCTCTAATTCACTAGAAATAAAAGTTGGTGTTCCCCAGGCCATTATTATTTCTGATTTTTATCAATGATATGCCAAGTGTAGCACGGTATCACATGGCAAAATATCTATGTACGCAGACGATACCACTCTGTCAGTGGTACTGGTACTAATATTATTTAAAAAAAGCTCACTGACGATCTTTCTGCAATTAAGGCATGGTTAAAGTTAACAAATTGTTTCTTAACGGTAAAGATTACGAAGATGGAAATTGACAGACTTTGTGAGGGTGGTAATGTGGTCACGCATAGACATGGTGGGATCAAATATGATTCCCAGATTCCGGATGGAATTGGAGGGCTCGATGATGACTGAGCTGCTCAAATGAAGCGTAACATTGGAAATGGTGTTAATGGCACAAGGGGATGCAGCAGCAAAGAATTCAGTTTTTTGATGATTGTCAACTTGTAAAAGTTCATAGTGGCTAATGTCTTGGTGTAAATATTAATTCTAAATTACTTTGGCACGATCATGTTAATTCAGTCATATAGAAGTTATTTTGTAAAAGAGGACTCTTGAGACGTCTTAAGGGTAGACGAGGTATTGTTGGTCGAAGCAACCTAAAAATCGATTTTCATTATCTAGATCAATGATAAAGTTAGTGAACTTTAGCAGCACAAAATGCACAAAACTAAACTGCCGCCCTCATTCTTCGTCAAATGCCTGGGTGACATACATAGGCATGTCTGAGCATAATATAAGTATTTGACGATGGAAAAAAATATTCAACGACGGAAACGTTTACAATATAATCACAATTTTGCTGCACAGTAGTCTCATGTTGTTCCGCCTTTGCATTCAAATGTATAGGAAGACCACCCGTAGAAGGTCACTCCGAGACTTACTGCAGGGCGGGGTGGTCACGTGCGTATTTATAAAAGCGCACTTATAAATATAACCGAAGTACACTGATATATGTGATGCCATCAAGCAAAATCAGTCGGAACTAGGAAATATTGATTTTGAGATAATGGCTCAACAAAAAAACTATTTCCTTTTCTTTCCTGTTGTTTTTAAATATCTGTAATTGCTCATATCTTTGGAACTGATTGTTCAATTTCAATGTGGTTTTAAATCCAGCTTTGTTAGGCTAAATGTTTTTTACTATCCTATAAGAAACTGAAAATTTAATATTCGACTGATTTTGCTTGATCGCATCAGATAACTTTTTTTCTTTGTCTTTATATTAGAATGCAACAGTAATCCGTGCCAAAACGGTGGTACATGTGAACAAGATCTTATGCAATACAAGTGCGAATGTCTACATTTATTCTACGGAGTTAACTGCGAATTAAGTAAGTCAATTGATTGGTAGCACAAGACATTACAATCATCGTCGTTGGGCAGATAAAAAAAATCCTATGTACATGTACTTGTGGCCCTTGAACATGTTTAAAACAAAACTGCGAAGAGGTTGCATAGAGGTTTTGCTTTAAACATGTTCAGGGACCTATGCCAATATTTTGTATACTGTCGAATATCAGTTTGACATAAATAGTATACACAAGGGCGCCACTATCACGGAGAACAACCCAGCTTCTCTATTGATGTTCTTATATTGTTGTTTACATAGCGCGACCTTCAATACGTAGAATGTTTTAACCCGACAGTAGAGTTACCATGGTTGAAATAACATTAGTTAAAATTACACAGCGTTTTAAGAATTACGGTACCTTTTGTGTTGATTTTGTGGAGAAATGGCTTATTTCGGGCGGAATTTTCCCATGTTCAGAACTCTCTCGCTCTCACACTTAGACGCCAACAATACACGATGAAACTAGATGATTTAGATGCCACAAGATCGAAGAATCAACCAAGAATGACCTGAACTTGTTTTGACGCACTAAACTGTAAATACCTTAAACATGTTAAACATTCAGTGATTTGCTCATCCTGACAATCGTAAAAATCATCAAAATTCAGATTTTGGTACCTTTGTCATTGTTATAGACGTGCTAATAATATAGCCTGCTGGTTGTTCAGCCGAAAGCCGTGTATTTAAGACAAAATAAGGCATTTTACCTGAATTTGTAATTTATATGCTGACAGTTTATAAATTAGCTACATGTATTTGAATGGGGCTTCAACTTCGTCAATATTGCTGTGTCCTTCGGTTTTTGCCAATTTTTTTATTTTAAAAATATCAAATGACAATTTGAATGACTTCACTTTTAAGCAATTTATAAACAATTTTAATTGTTTTAGCCTTTCGCTGGTATCTCTGAATGGGACTTTAAAATATAAGTGTACCCTTGAAACTGAAGGTTACAATTAGGTAAGGCCAATACTACTAAAAACATTTTTTTGGGTTATATTAAAAAAAATCGCATTTAATGAGAGAAAATATACCATTTCAAAGCATCAAAAACAACAATGTACCTTGTTGCTAGCTATAGCAGCCTTTTCAGATGGCCCACAAACAAATAGTTCCTCGTCGTATTTTCATGTATTGCCCAGGCCTATTAGTGGTATAATGCCCCGATATATATTGTATACTGCCCTCCCCAGATGAATGGAAACACGTTTTACTTGAATTTATGTGATTGTTCCTCTTTTATTTTGTAGTGTGTATTTGTAATAACGGTACATGTAAGCAGGCTGGCCAAGTCTACGTTTGTGATTGTCCTATGTACTATGAAGGCGATCAGTGCGAAATAGGTAATTATCATATGTTACATACCAATCATAAATATCTGTATATTAAAGGCCCTATTTTTTGGGCTAAATGCTGAATAACTGAATCATATAAATACCAATTTGATGATACAATGGGCAATTCCATTTAAAATCCAGACTACCACAGGGGGAGTATGTTTTCAAATGTAGTTTTAGTCAGGGTTAATTATTTTGAAACTCGTACTCCCCCTGTATTATGGCTTTACCTATTTCTTCCACAACTGGAGTGAGTATTTCAAATGGAAGTTACTCAACCGTCTATTCTATACTCCCTCTGTGGAAGGTATTTCCAAAATCTTCCACAGGGGTAGTGTGAAATTTAAATGGAACAGCCCAATCTCACGTATATTTCATAAAAGCGTAAATGTAAAGTGCTATACTCAGCGTCGACTGCTCTCATATGGGTTTCCGAATTCAACAGCCTCACGCGCGATAATAAAAGTACGTGCGTCTATTTCGTCACAATGAGATCAATGGATTTTGAAAAGTTTCTCTTCTTCCTTCTTTCCTTTCCCTCGCTAAAAAGCATTTGGGGTGTTGCGTTAGGGTTAATAGTGCATAGATTTTGTGTGAGGTTTTTTTTAATATTGCCCAATAAAGTTGAACGTGTATGAGCCGCTTTAGTCATAAAAGTCATATTGTCGTATTTTACTGAGAAGGACGCCCTCAATGTTTTTCAATTTTTGTATGATGTTCATGAGTAAACTAACATAATTATCCTTAAAACAAATTAACGCTTTAAGTGCTGTAGTTGTGATAAAATCCGAAATTTAGAATAAAATAAAACGAAGTATGTCGTTTAATTATTACCAATTACGATCGAAATATTAGTCGAACGCGTAAGCGACATTCTTAATTAAAGCCATATTATAATATTTGCTGAGGAGGACGCCCTCAAAATGTTTCAAAATTCTTTTTTTTACACGATTATATTGTAATTTATTTATTGTTATTTAACATATTACCCTGCACAAATCAAAACCCTAGGCGCTGTAGTTTTGTCAAAATTTGAAATGTTCAATGAAACACATGAACCGTCGTTTTATTATTACGAACGCATACGCGATGTTCATAACACAGTACGTACTAGTACATGGCGTGCGGGACCGGTCATCTACACATACCGAAGGAGCGATACGTATTGGCGACATCGGCGCTGGTTTTAAATTCCAATTTTCTTTGCTTTGCCTAAGTTGTTTGGTTCAAACTTAAAAGGGAATATATCTGACAGTATAAGCTAACATTTTATGGAAAAAACTCTATACGTATATGGTGTGCGCGAAGGTCAAAACACAACAAAATGACCAACCTCAGTCACGATCAACATAGTAATATGCATTGGCTGTAATCAAATGCAGGCTTATAAATATTGAGATAAATATTGTGCGAAAGTAGCGCGCGCATGCTGACAAATTCAATAGATGTTTGGATAGAGCGATGAAGCTTCGACCTGCCCGCTAAAAGCATTAAAAAAATGATGATTTATCAGCCATGCGGATTTGATTTACACATTTTTTCATTTTTTCGTACAGACCGCCGACCCGCTTGTGTGACCAACATTTCAGCCATTGCAATCTCAGAAGATGAAATATGCCTATCATGGGACCAATCACGTGACGGCTGTCTCGCTGACAAATACGAAGTTAACTATGAATTAATCAACGGTGATCAATGCAACGCCCCTATCACAGATAGTGAAACTTTGCCGATGATAACTGGCAACAAAGTGATCTTGAATATGCTGATACCATATTCGACGTATAGAATCAGCGTGGTTCCGATAAGATGCGTAGAAGCACCAGGCTTGGAGACATGGGTGGAAGAAGGCAGTAGTTTGACGATTGAAATTGACACTCTATCAGACGGTAATCATATCCCTGATTTCATTCAGAGGGCATGCCCCGGGGGAACACTGTCCCACAGATTTTTTTTGCTCGCTTCGTCGCATTGTTGTGCATTTAATATTGGAGCATGATAGGCCTATTGTTTTAATAATTAAACTTTTGCACATTTTTGCCCAGAACGGTTTTTTTCATCGTCAATGACAACCAAGTTTTAGCGGTTCCACCCTGAATAACCCTCATTTTCTGGGGAGACCACACTGAATGATCTCTTTTTATCGAAAAAATGAACCTACACTGCACCGTTAGACCCCTTAACTCTGGAGCCCGTCCAGCTACAAATTCGATTGTCAGAAGATCAGAAGAATATTTTGTCAGGTTATAAATATTCGTAAATTTAAATATCCCTCCATATTCGTTCATTTTATAGTTCCGATTCTGCCACCAGCCAATGTTCAAGTAACTGCCACAGACCGCATGATAGACTTCACGTGGGATTTGGTACCATGTGGAAGTCGTATGGGCGCTCATAATACCTACAGATTTGAGTTTGAGCCGTATACTCCAGAACGGCGTGTGTTGAACGCAACTACACCTAGGACCGGTTTCACCAGGCCTCAAGTCAAGTGCAACACCGAATATACATTTCGTGTCGCTGCGGTGACGAACACGGGGACTGGGCCATTTAGTGAGACATTGCGATTCACGACGGATCTTAATTCAGGTAATGAATAGTGTTTTCTTATAATTTCTTCCAGCCGTTGAATACGTTTTGGCTCGGCTAACTCCAATCAGACCGGAATTAGCGAAAAACTGAAAGCAAGGATGATTGTGTGGCCTGAAAACTAAAAGTCCCGGGCTAAAAGTGCGGACGATTGTGTTACCTGACTTTGCTAATTCCGGCCTGATTGGAGTTTTTCACGGGGGAGAGGGGCAAAAGTTTATTCCCAAAATTGCAGTTGATTTGGACATTGAATTTAGGGGTTACGCATAATTACATACCGTGAACATCCGAAAGCATAGACGCTCGATGATTTGCTCAAGTGGAAATTTACGTAATTTTGGTTTTTGCCTCAAAAATGGGGGTAGGGCAAATACTGGGGGATTTCCCCCTTGCCCCCCCCCCCACTGCCAAAACACCATCAACGGCTGGAAGGGCCAATTTAAGAAATGTTTTGTGGCAACATTTTTCAATGAACATTTTTGTCGATCTCATCCCAGATCCATTCAGTCCAGATTCTATCGTTCAAGTTCTTCCGATTTCGCCAACTTCCGTCAATGTCAACTGGCGTCCTAACGACTGCGTTGCCTCGGCCTTCACTGTGGAATACAGACTCATAAACCAGGACCAATGTCTCTATGACGAATCAAGGCCAGTGATTTTGAATTCCGCACCAACACAAGGGGGTAAAGTTACTGTGGGTAACTTGATACCATTTTCTTCCTATGAGTTCCGTGTGAGTGCACAGAATTCGGACGGCGAGAGGGTGGGCAAAGTGGCTACTTTTACTACGTTTTCCGAAAGTAAGTTTTTATTCTGGTACTTTAATATGAAATCGATACTGTAAGCTTTAAGGCTGAACATAAAAGCCATTTGTTGACAGAAAAATGTAAAAATGGGGTTTTAGGTGAGAACATCACTTTTTAAAACATAGGGCTTAATTGGGTCCGCAGAATCGAGTTCGATTCCAAAATTTACAACGTACCGGAAAATATACGCCGGAGACTTCTGACTATCGCGATATCGAGGGTTGAGAGCCAGAAAGCCCCATAAACTGAGCAAAATGTGGCCAGGGCACTGTGGAAGATATATTTCATTATAAATCATGACAAAATTCAATAGAAAACAAAAAAAAAATTGTGGTGGAAATATGATTTTTGAAGACCAAAGCAAGCAGCCAACTTTATGCGCATTTTGTGAGAGCAGGTCATAGTGAGTTCGGATTTCTGGCTATGAACCCTCGATATGGTCATTTGAAACCTCTGTCATTCGTTTAATATCGTTAAGTAGAACACTTATATGGCCTAGAGCTTTATTGATATGTCGGCGGATAAATCCCGCATATTATGCATCATTCTTAGTCAGTGGGAGTGGTCTATTACGTAGACACATAATCTGATTGGACGAGTGCATGATTTTGGGTGTCGTCTATCAGGCTGTAGACGACCTCACGTCATCATAAGTGCTGATAACGCGTAATACCATCATAGAGGTTCGCGTATGTATCGCGTTGTATGCGTAGACGCAGTGCGGAATACTCGCACGCGAAAAGATGTGAAGTTGTAAAGAAGTTTCGTTCATTTTTAGAAAAAGGGAAGTTTTTATGACTATGATGACGGTAACTTAATTTTAGTGCTTTAAAAAATAGTTTACAGTTATTAAAATAATATTGTACTGACTAAGAATGAGAATAAACGATAGGAATTTTTATTTTGACTATCCTCGACCTATGATAGACGACAGGCAGGTCCAATATTTTTATCGTAGTGCTGCGCCGGCATCCACGCGTCAAAATATTGGACATGCCTGGCGTCTATCCCACGTTAGAGGATAGTCAAAATAAAAATTCCTATCGTTTATTCTCTAACTAATACACAGTGTGTGTGTTATGATATATGTTGAACACTTTGGTAGTGCGTGGGACTACATGATACAAGAGTACATAGTCATGATAGTATTATGCCTAGACTGCATGTTTATCACAAAAATATACAACTTTCCATTTTTATATTGTCATAATGCGCCAAGAAGCTGAGGTGTTATGTAATTTCAATATGTCCCGGACAATATGTTAATATAATATTTTCCTGATAGCTCCATGGAGGCTTAATGACATATAGCACTAGCTAATAACCATTATGTGGACAGGGCCTTAAAAATTGAACCAGAAAGACCTGTGCAAAAACAAAAATCACGGGTATATATTAGTCACCCTAATAGTTCTCCTGTTTTAACTGGTCAATAGTAAAATAGGGATTGGTGTTATAATAATATTGTGCTATTGACTAGAAATTAGAATGACGAATAAATCACTGTGCACGTAATGGCACTCCTACGTGATTTTGAATAGCTAAACGAGCGTAAGCACAAGACCTAAGAAATCGCAACCTCTGGATTAAATTCTCTCGCATTGTGTTTCTGTTATAGGTCCGACGGGCACACCACAGAATCTCCAATTAGTCTCTGCTACACGCAATGCAGTGGCGTTCACATGGAATCAGGTACCATGTGGTGAAAGGCGAGGTAGTATACAAAACTACGTGTATGAGCTCTTAGACGAAAATGGTGAGGTTATCCGTTCAAATTTGACGTCATTAACGACAGTGACCGCGTTTCATCTTGAGGAGGACAAAGAGTATAGCTTCCGTGTAGCTGCTATCAATAGTGCTGGTCAGGGAAGTTTCACTACGGAATTGACGGTTTCCACTACAATGCAAAATTATGGTACGGTGTCATATGGGCGTAATTACTCCATAATGATGAATCACATAATAAATATAAACCGGACCTTGTGTTTTAGGGTCACTATTGAGGGCGCTCTTTTGCGGTACAAAGCCGTTTTTGAATTCGGTGAATCCCGCAGGGTCCTTCACATGATGACGATGACCTCGATGATGGCGATGATGATGATGATGACGGTGATGATGATGGCAATGTTAATGATGATGATGTGATGATGATGATGGCGATGACTACGATGGCGGTGATGATGATGATGATGATGATGACGGTGATGATGACGTTGATGATGGTGATGATGATGTGATGATGATGATGGCGATGACTACGATGGCGATGATGATGATGATGGCGATAATGATGATGATGATGGCGATGATGATGATGATGATGATGATGATGATGATGATGATGATGATGACGATGACGACGATGTTGATGGTGATGGTGATGACGACGATGATGATTTTTATAACGATAAAAGGAGGGATGACACGAATTTCATAATGGGAAACATTACACTCATTTATACTGGGTGTGATATTTTTCTTCCAGAATGCGATGACATCGACAACCCATGCCCCTTTGGTCTCTACCCAATCGGTGGCGTATGCGAAGGTAAAATTGGAATTCACATTGTTCTGGTCAATTCAGAAATCATCGATTACTGCAGATTGTTATCTTACAGGCGGTTCCGATCAGGGTAACGCCTGATTGTCGGCTACACTTGCCCGCCCTTTAAAAATACCCGATCAGTTATCTACGGCGACCCCCTTCGTTCACCAGGTCACTCGTGCCTGGCCGACGTTTCATCAGCGTTATCTCCTAGATTTCAGCTGTTAATGCCTAGATATGCCCGACATAAAAAAACACCCAGATTTGGTCAATGCGAATTAGATAATTATTTTGAAAATCTGAGCAAAAGTAATATCATTTCTATTTTATGAGCGCTAAAGATAAACAAGCGTACTATCATACCATGCATACCTATACTCCACTTGCTCTATGAAAAAGGACATAAATCCAGGCCCGATTATTGGTAATTACCCCGTTTGGTCAATTTCACCCCTAGCTGGATAAGCCCACCCCAATGATAAACCATAGTAGACAAGCCAAAAGATAGAAAATTGTTATGTTATTATATAATTATGGAACCTGCTGGCACACCTTTCACACCTTGTTGATGGCTCTATATTAAGGTATCAGCAAGGGGGTGACACTAAATTCACGGTTGTTCTATTAGCAACGCAAAATCTATGAAAAATTCAGCTGGTTTACTAGCTAGAAAGTGAGGCCAGTTATCGATCCGTTATAGCTCGTTATGAATAATTCATGTTCGACCCCTTGGATCATGTTAATTGAGTTTGGCAAATAACAACGTTGTTAGTTTTGCGAACTTTGCCTGTTCAATGAGAGTATAGCGCGCCCCAATACATCTGGGCACAAAACAGGCGAAAACGATCCAGTTTAACGAAATGGCGGACGGGTATTCCCATCAGGCACCAGTGATATGTTTTTTCAAAGAAAGTCTACTAATTTGATATGAAATGACATTTTGCAAAAGCAAAGTCACAATTAGGACTTGCTGTCAATAATATGAAGGAAATATGTGACAGAGGCAAGGTGGGAAATACAAGTAGTATTTAAGTTATAATAACCTTTGATACCCGACCTGACCTTCCATCATGGCGCCTTATTCGTCTTTATGTATTTCTATTATGCTCTCAAGTAAAATAAAATACCAATCTGCTCTGAGCAGACAATGTTACTTGGCTCCCAGCATGAATTATTGATTTTATACGGAAGTAAAGAAATGCACAGTGTATGTGCATGATGTGCAAGCATACTCCAAATATTTACGGTAAATCTGAATAGTGGTCACATGTTAACATATCATGTGTTCGGGAAATCACGTGGCAACATTTTAAGATTTCAGGCTTGTTTACTAGTTAATTGCCATTTGTACTCTTTATTATTTATCTTTGTTAATTAACATATATTTTAAATGCTGATAAATCGTGGTTGGCTACCCATGATATCTGTTAAATTCAATGTTTTATGAATATAATTCTACCACGCAGAGGGGTCACGCAGCAGAATTTCACATCACCTGACTTAGCTACATTTCGAAGCTCTGCTCTTCAAATTCATGTAAATTTCAAAGTTTATACATTTAATATATTTAATATGATACTAATTTTTTGTTATAACCAACTGGTACACGAAATATACTAGCTTATTACCTATACAGAAAGGTGATTATCAGCCTTTACTCAGCAAATTGACATGCCCGGCATATGCAGCCATTCTCCGTCTGGATAACATGACTGTCGCCCTCAATACGTCTGGGCGCAAATTTAAATAACAATACGCTATTTACATATCAATGCGGCCTCATGCTAATTAAAGCTGCCCCATCCAGGAGTTCATCTATGGTATCAGCAGGGGATAATTGGAGGGATTAGTGGTTTTAATTTTTAGTCCTTTTTCGAAGAGCAGTTAGAGTATATTGCGTTACGAAACGACCACTCAGCCAACACACTACGTTTTCACGACGTCGCTGACGTTGTATTCCGGGTTGTATTTAGGTTGTAATAAAGTAACGTAACGTATATATTGACAACTTTATTTTAACGTACCTGGATATGATTTTAAAAATGATGTGGTATTTACGTCTTAAACACGTATGAAATTAAGTTTCTATAATTCATAAGTCGTTTTAACGTTCGAGCAGACTTAATGGGGATTTTGAATAATACGTTCACAACTTGACGTCGAAACAACGTCATAATGACGTTATATCAATGTCCGAAATGTAATAACAAATACGTACGTAAATGACCTTTATACGACATTGTAACTACGTAAAATAGTTGGCTGGTCTTCTCACCAACAAGCAGACATTTCACGCAATATAATATTAGGGACGGTTTAACCTTAGAACTTAGGGTTGTACCCCACCCTAAGATTTTTTATCCGTCGCAAAAAATTGCACGTGTTCACGCCCAAACGACCTAAGCTAATCGTAGATCCATCCTTTGCGCTCATCTCTGTGAGATCTAGTGGAAAATAGGATTCTGTGATTGGTTTTTGTCAAAACTTCAAGTGTTCCCTTCATCCAATCAGAATTTTTTTTGTATCAAACGAAGGCTAACACTCCCCCTAAAACACTTTTCTTGTTATAGCAAGGCGGATGTGGTAAATCTGTTAAAAACTACCTATCCAAGGACATTTTTTGACCAAAATGTAGGTTTTAAAAGTCAAAACCTCCAGTGTTCCTTACAATATTTTTCAAATTTTATGTCATTAATTGAAAGAGGACACTTATATTGTCCATGTACTAGCCTCATTTTAATGGGCAATGGTCAACATTGTCAATTCTCTTTAAACATGTTAAATTGCAAATCTTGTGCAAAAAGATACTATTTTCGCCTGTTTTGTCATAGGGTTGTAAATTCAATGAACTATGACTTTGCTAAAGAGCGCCTACAAATTGATATGAGGCCCACTATATAGTTGGTTTCTACTGTAAAATAAATGATTTTCATTTCCCTCCTGTGAAATTATTCCATGACCTACTGACTTTCTACTTGTTAGTGAGGTTGAAATAGTCATTTCCTTTTATATTAAGGAAAAACATTCGGTGAAAATCGCATTTTTGTATCAATTTTGCCTATTTATACAAAGCCAGAATTTCCGAAATTCGCATGGGCGCCTTCACATTATGACGTCATAGCGGCATTATGTGGGGCATATTTGTACATAGTTTGGTATCACTGTATTAGAGGAGACCCATAGCTATACCAATTATAACGGTAATATGACGTTTATAATTTTAAATTAGCCCCCTCCCTTCGAAGTCCGTTTACAAAATATGGCTCGGTAGTTCTAGGGTTAAAATAATCTTTAGGTCTGCTCATCAAAATAATCTTAAAATTAAAACAAGACGACACTTGTTTTTGTTTCTCTTGTATTTTTATATTCGGCGTAGTTGTGAAAATCATCATTGTGAATGTTGTCTTTGCCCGTATTGACGATATGCCAGCCGTGTTCACCCCGAGTCTTAGCGACAAGTCTTCCACAGATTTCAGTGTTCTATCATGTCGAATTGAATTGCAGGTAATGTGGTGTTAAGATTACATATTGAGGAGGGCCATTCTCCAGAAAGTGGGCCTATTTGTTATCATCTAGAAAAAAAATGCTTTTTTATGTGTGTATATGAATATAAAGTTTGTTAACGGAAATGTCCATCATCTCACGCATATTATTATATGATTGACACTGAACATGTCACAAACGTTACCCACCAAATGTCACAAACGTTACCAAAGGTAACACAAAAGTTCAAGTAAGAATATACTGGGGGCGCGGGTCCCCTCCGCCCTCCCCTGGGTCATACCGGGGGCTTCTCCCCCCCCCCCCCGCCACCCCCTGGATCCGCCGGTGGATAAAATAGAGCAATAAAAATGGCCCCTTTATTTCGTCCAAAACCAAACCAGCCAATGACACAATAGCACCAAGATATCCAATACCTTGACAGTGCCTTAAAAATCACCAAATCATGGCCCAACCATCAATATTTACACCGGGTTATAATGGGTCGCAATTTGGAGATACCTGATTTTAATTACTAAAAGTATCTTCTATAGATGGAAATAATATTTTTGGACTATGGTATACTTGACGCCGAAGTTCTGAATCTGTACGACAGTGTGGCAGCCGAGATCATTCTGAGGTTCCATCTTCAATCCAGTAGAATATTGAATGATGTGGCAGCGGTTGACAGAATCAACGAGGTAGCGGGAACTTCCGGGGATATAGGTGATCAGCTGGTGCTTAAAAGGCCTTTTACTGCTGAAGGTAGGTTAATTCACCCCATGAGAACTACCTGCCGATTGGCCAAAATGAACAATGTGTCCAATTTTGAACCAATCAAGGAGGGTATTAATAAGATCATCTGCCAATGCAAGTTTGACCATAAATAGTTTTAAAGTCTAGTCATAATTGGTAATTGAAATGAACATTTCAAGTTATCAACCAATCAGAAATGCTGTTAGATACCAGTAGTGTTCAGGGGGTTAAAGTCATACTGTATACAGTCAGACGTTTGAGAATAAAATCTTACGAGAGAGGGCAATCAATCCCATGCTCTGACGCTGGTGAGCCAAGTTAACATCGTTTTGCAATTAATCATCTTGCCGGTTCATTCATCATGTCTCGATGGTTTATCTGGAAACGATCCTTTAACCGTTTTTACACTTGTTCGGAATTACCGACTTTTTGAGCACTTGACATGACAACACACCGACATACCGAGGACATTTTGACTTTCGTCATTTTTCAGGTCTTCAGAAATATTAGTAGTGCAAGGAGGGTGTGGATGTTTGGGATGGATGTGGTTTTGCGGGGAGGGGAAGGTGTGGGTAATTGGCTGTCTGTTATGGGTGTGGAGTGGGTGGGATGTAAATTATTTGTCGATCGCTTAATTCTCTTCACGCGGGTGTCGACTGCAGACGACATGTTTCAAATTTTTTTTAAAATTCAAAATTCCTGAATTATAAATTTTCTTGACCATATTTGGAATCAGCATGAAAAATGCATTAAAATGAGTACAAACAAGCCTAGTATTGGTTCAGTAGTTCTTAAGATAGCTCTTGATATTTTGAGAAAATATTTCAAAACTTGAACTTTTTTCGTTGTTCCCGCGCTTGGCTAGCACGCATAGCATTAACTCTTTGCATGCAAGCTATATAATTAATAAATATAAAATGTGATGAAAAACATGACGCATTAAATTCTGAAATGATTTTATATCAACAGATATCTGTCCATTTACGTACTGTGAGAATGGAGGAACTTGTGTGAGCCAGGGACCTTACTATCCAGGAATATGTCAGTGAGTAAATTGAATCGGCTTCATATTTAGATTGGGAACCAGCGGGAATATGTCTAGGATTATCAAGATATATATGTCAAAATAAATCAAGAAAAATAGCACACTAGCAGATGCATAAACCACCGTGTAGTTTCAATGTGGGAGACAGTGACGTAGCGTCATAGGGGCACGGGGGGGTTGGAGCGTGGGGTACGAGATGTGAAAATTTAGAAAATCACATAGGAAAAGTGTCGAAAAATCAGCCCGGTGCCCCCCCCCAATTGTGGTCGGTGCCCCCCCAATAAGATGACTCATGATGTGTTACTGGTGAGAGATGCAGTTCCACTAGCATCTACACTTGACTGTTTTAATGTACATGTATGTGTATGACATTTAACTCAAAACTTTCTAGAATACGAATCTTTGGATGATGGGCTCAATGCTCCATTCATATGTTACAATATGACCACAAACAGAACTGAAAATTGAAAAATTAAACTCGTAATTATTTTGTGCTTATATTTATCACTCCTTTAGGTGTCCAGATTCGTTTGAGGGACCACGATGTGAAACTGCTGAACAATCAGGTAAGCAAATAAATCTTGCAAACAATCGTAAACACAAAAGTGCGTTAATTCTTACAATTTTGATTTGCGTTTAAACGTTCAAATCATATTGTCGTGTATTCCACAAACTGACGAGCAGCGAGCACCAGATAGTCTTGTTCAAGACTTTCTCTTATAGAGGAGGTGACTTCTGACGTCAATGCCTGGCAGTATGCGCTCGCATCATCACAATTTCCATTATTTTTTGCCTGGCAGTATGCGCGCGCATCATATTCTGTTCAGGGCTCGTGTTTTAAAACTCCCGCCACATCACAATAAGGCTATTGAACAGTGTAGTGCTGGCATGGGGTTCACTCAAGCATATCGATATACCAGTCCCTTGCCTTTGTTGATAAACATTGAGGTCAACTCATCTATACTACAGCCAGGCGATCACCCCTTACGGTATTGCGCATGCCTACTGCCTACGAACCACTGCACGTCCTGACGTCCTGGGACTGCTGTCAATTTACAAATTGCGGCGATCTGTTTATTTCTAAGTCGCATACCATCTACTCAATCTGATCGCGCAAGACGAACCACCGAGTCTTGTTGAAATTGTAGTTTAAACCAGGGACCGTATCCGGCCCCTGTTCAAATGAGGCAATACATGAACAAACAAATTACGACGAACAAGTGAGCTTTTGTTATCCCTGTAGCCTACATGATTGGATAATGACTATAATTTAGCTAGCGCGGCATCTCCCCGGGCATCTCATTATTTCCTATACTTCCATGATGCAGTCATGTCTACAGTAGAATTCATCTCGACCTTTGCAGGACTTAACCCCATTAAAAGCTATTAAACCAAGATAACACTCATTGAAACAGCTCAACTGATTAAATCGGATCTTCTCTGGCTGTGCACATGTGACTGTTTTCATGTGCGATATCGCAATAAAGTTTGTATTAAAGCTTCAGTTGGGTAACCGATTATAAAGGAAACGAAAGGAAACAATGGTATGTGTACCATTGTTCACGAAATGAGACAATGGCGTGCTTTTTGTAAACCAGCATTCTTGAAAATGAGCAACATAATGATTATTGACTTAACACGGTTTGGAAATAATTTCTTCATATTTTTGGTGTTATCTGTCGTTTACATATCCTTCCTAAAACACAAAAGTACGACCCTCTCCAAACACCTAAATTAGCTAAAAATTTAGGACATGTTAAAAAACTATATTTTCTAGAACTTTAGAAGAGTACTTTTAATATTGGCCGGTTATTTTTCACACAGCGACGTTAACTAGTCATATCCCCATACTGTTAACGTAGGGCTATTTGTAAAGGTCACGCGTCAATGGGAAAGAGCACTGTGTATTGTGTATAGGAAAACGGACAGTAACTGCAGTATGTGGTATTCTTAACCCAAAGAATTCCGGATTCACGGATTAAAAAAACACATTAAACAGTGACCATAGGTTCATCGAGACCGTATCTTTAGCTATCTTTGACCCACACCCATCGCTAAAGAATGTACCACCGATAACATGTGTGCAGCACAGCGCAGTAACTAGCATGTGACTTTGGGTGTGTACGGGCTTGAATCAAAACTAAGCATCAGATAACTACAAATTATAGTGACCATTGCAAGAACGGATATACACTTGATAATGTAGGATAACGTCGCCCGCTGTAGTCATATTTCACACAGTGGACGGTTTATCCTGATCTCATATTCGACAGTATGCGAAATTAGCACACAAGGAATAAAATTTATCGCTAAATAAAATCTACTTTATTGACCCTTGTAATGCCTTTTAGTATATATTTATAGTTAATAATAGTTATTAATTACCCTTGAATCTTGATTCGCTAAGATTGAGATCAGTGGCGGATGGCGTAGCCAGGATTTTAGTACGGGGGGTGCGTGTGCGCGTCTGGAGGAGGGGGTGCAAAGCCAAATTTTCGTTTCAATTTGTCAATTTTTTGTCCAATTTTTAGTCATTTTAATAACACTTTACTCTTTGCCGTCCCCATTTTATCCTGAAAATTTTTCGGGGGCTGGCTACGCCTGTTGCATATATAAAAATGATGGTTCATTTTCAGTAGCTTTAAAACTGAAATAAACATTATTTCGGTTTCCGATCTATTTGAGAGAAATTTGTGACAACCTTGCGAACGAAGTAACAGTAAAATGTAGCCAAATAAGCAAATACACAAAATAAAAACGGATAACCTATCAAGATTTCCCGTTCCCTGTTTATTTATTTCAGATAATACAGCGCTAATCATCGGTTTTTCGGTCGGCGGTGGCGTCCTTCTACTCCTTCTTTTAGCAGCATGTCTGTTGGCCTTCTGCGTACTTACACGCCGCAAACGGGAAGTGAAAGAAAATGAACCAGAACCAGCACCCTACTTGATAGATCCATATACACAGACACCACCATGGTCATTTGGGCCTCTGGCGCAAACTAATAATTACTGATAATATTAAAGTATCGGCCACTTAAATCGGCCATAGGGTGAACGTATTTGTTAATTAACGAGGATTTTAGATGAGCAAAAACAACGCCTAAACACTTTTATAGCTTAGTGTCAAATTAAAACTGCCATTATAGTTAATGTCTGCTCGTTTTCACATCGAAGACATCATAAAGGACATAATGAACATTCGCATCATAACAGTTTTAACTTAAAAGTCTAAATTCGAAAGAAAGTGTATAGTTTGATTTTGGTCAATAAGTCAAAGATGGAGTCTTAAATCAAGACCTACCAAATGTATGTTACAGACTGATAAATTTATTCTGTAGAGTTCGATACCTCATTTGTCCAAATCGATGCAGAATTGATGACACAATGACCTTTTAAATGCCGTACCCAGGATTTTAAAGTTGCAGTAATTCCTATTGATGATATGGTTTTCCTATACTTCTCAAGATTTATCATAAAGGCACACCATAACAGAGACGGACTACATGTAGGACTGTCTGACTTTTGCCCTTCACTCTTCACAGTCAATATCTGGTACATACATCCTCCTACTGTATCAATGACTTCCAAACATCTGCAGCAGCGCATGCTCTCAGTGAAACAAAATTAATATTGAGCAATCAATAGCAATTACTGCAACGTTTAAAATTGACGTGATTGCATTCAAAAGGTCATTTTTGTCATCAATTCTGCATTGATTTAGACAAATGAGGTATCAAACTGTACGGAATCATTCTATCTGTAACATACATTTGGTAGGTCTTGATTTAAGATCCCAACTATGACTTATGGACCAAAATCAAACTGGATACTTTCTTTTTTGTGTTAGATTATTTCAATTCTGCATTGATTTGGACAAATGAGGTATCAAACTGTACGGAATCAATTTATCTGTAAGATAAATTTTGTAGGGTGCACACCAGTAAATAGCCCCCATAGACTTTGTGTACAATGTGTACAAACAGGGTCTGGGAAAACGTCATTTTCTTGACTCCAGAGCGACTCAGTTCTTCAAAGCTTACCTTTTCTGCAAGTCGAAAGTCAGATGAAGACATCCATTGTAGAAATTATATACGGAGTCCAGCATTTTGTCGCAGAAAAATGCCGACTAGATCACCCTATAGCCCACACAGCTTACGCCACCAGCGAATAGCTTGGTGTTTCTGAAATGCAACACATTTTGAAAGTTTAGCCAAATTGTCATAAAAAGTCAGATCCTGCTCATTTTTCACATACAATCTATTTCCCAGGCCTAAATGAGGATTAAATATGAATCAGGGCCTAATAGTTGGGTTTTAAACCTTTTCTAATGTATTAAATTCATTCTTATTGCACATTTCCTCGTTTGAAACACTGATTTTTCCTCCCGTGTAGGAGACTTGTATTTACTGGTGTGCACTTTGTAGGTCTTGATTTAAGATCCCAACTTTGACTTATGGACCAAAATTATTTAACTGGATACTTTCTTTTTGTGCCGAGTTATTTCGTTTCCTGTCAACGTTATACTATAAGTTTGATCTAGGGCGCATGTGGGTTATGTATAATGGGCTGTTCCATCTAAAATCCACACTACCCCTGTGGAAGATTTAGCTAAAGTCTTCCACAGAGGGAGTATAAGGGTAACTTCAATTTGAAGATATAAGTATAGCTAACTCTGACCAATTATATTGAAAAATATAGTCCCCCTATGGAAGATATTTCCAGAATCTTCCACAGGGCTAGTGTGGATTTTAAATGAAATAGCCCAATATATCATTATGTATTATACATTAGAGGTTAAGTTCCAGTTATGTTCAGCCCTGTATATATCATAAACAAAGATAAACATGTCAAAATTAAAACCAGCGGCCAATATCTCTGCCCTCATAGGTTGAGAAAAGAGGCGACGGTGATCGAAAATCCAAGGAAGGAACGAAGTCATTGTTTGTTTGTTTTTGCCTTAAGTTCTGATCAATAGCTAGCAGGGCGCTAGTTAAGTTCTCTGGCTCGTTGAAGTTGTTCGAGAACGTCTTGTGTAAAAATCAATAGGGCATCCAATGGAGAAATCGGCAACTTTTGTATGTTTCTTGGGATTTTGCATCACCGTGTTTATTTTTTTGACCGACTTCAACAAATCAGGTCTTGAAACAGAGCAAAAAATGCAGCTATTGGATGCTGGTTTTACTTAAAACATATCTGTCTTTGTTTACGTCATACAGGGGTGAAAATAACCGGTACCTTAATTCCTTTGCTGCCTGTACGGTGTATTTTAGTAAAAATTTTAGAATTAAGGAAGTTTCAAATGTATGAAAATAAAAGGACTATTATTATATATTTAATTATTGCTCCTATAACGCAATGTTGAATTTGTGACGACAGTTGAACATTTATTGGAAGAAACTAGTATAGTGATAAAGAAACTAAAATCAAATACCTTGGGGCTTGGATTGGTTGCAGTGAAATGGACTAACACACTCAAAGAAATAAAAGCCTAGGCATGGAGGGTCTGCAACAGCATGAGCAAGATATGGAAGAGCAGCCTGCCTAGAAATCTTAAAACCACGCTTTTCACAACCACAGTTGAATCAGTCCTGACGTATGGTGCAGAAACAGGATAATTACATCAAAGTTTAGGGAGGCGCTTGATGGTTGTTACACAAGACTGCTGAGAAAAGCACTTTATGTTACATGGCAGTCACATACCACCAATAAGGAGCTGTACGGAAATCTCTCCCCAATTTCCGAAAGACTGAAAATGAAAAGGCTGAGATTTACTGGACATTGTGCCAGAAGTGAACAGAGGCACCTCCAGAGTTTTGCTGTGGCAGCCTACGCATGGTAAAATATCAAGAGGACAACCAAGGAAGGACTACATTAAGCAACTAATCGAGGCAAGAGAGACTGAGATAATACATTAGGACCTGCAGAACAGAATCATGTGAAGAGCCATCAGCAGAGTCAGATAGACAAGTCGACCTCAGCAAGCAAAGGCAAGATCAGATTACGTGTAAGTTTCCAAGCAAAACAAAACTCCTAGTAACCTCAGTAAAAAGCTGTCCTACTATTATACGTGATCTTTAAGAGGGAAGGACATTAGAATTGTACCTGCTGATGACGCACAACTGTGATTTTAAATAAGACCGATTACCAAGATAAAACCAACGATCTTTTCAATTTGTCGATAATAGGCTTTTACGTCGGACTCGGGAGTTCATAACAATGAGCAATTTTTTAGCGGGTTCGCCGTCGGATAAGTTTGTAACTGTCAGCTTTCGTCAGGAATAACTCTGATTTCTTCAGGACAACCCAGCAAACACAAAACGTTTTTGACATTATTCGCAAAAGGTTATAAAAGGTTGTCAGAAAACGTTTAAATGTCGGGTTATATAAATGGTATATTAAGAGTATAAAACGTTTTCATAACCTTAAAAAACATTTTTTGATGCTCAGCAAACAAAAATGTTTTACAGAAAATGTTTAAATGTCGGGTTATATAAAGGGTATAAAAACGTTTTAATAACATTCCAAAAACATTCTTGAAAACTTGATACAAAACATTCTAAACAGAATGTTATTTTTAGTTGAAAAAATATTTTGCGAAAAATGTTTGCCCAAAATATTTTCAATAACGTTTTAAAAACGTTTTCATGACCTTTATATAACTCGACATTTAAATGTTATTAAAAGGTTTTGAAAAAAAAAACATTTTAAGAACATTTCTGTGTTTAAATATTTTAACATAGTGTTATTTAAGTATTGACACAATATTTGGCAAAAATGTTTGCAAAAAGAGTTTACAATAACATTTTTTGAAAACATTTAAAAATATTGTTGTAGTGTGTTTTCATACAAAACGTTTTAAAATGTTATCATGACCTTTATATAACCCGACATTTTAATGTTATTAAAACGTTTTTACCTAAACCAAAAGCCAAAATATAACTTATTTAAAACGTTTTTAAAACGTTTTTGTGTTTGCTGGGAAAGTACCTAAGAATGAGACATGTAGGCCGCCCCTTGCCTACTGAGGGCTATATGAAAAGAGCCGTTCACTGAAGTCTGCCCTTATCAACAGAGAAAAGTAAATAAGTGATGGCTCTGAAAAGAGCCGTTCTCTGAAACCTGCCCCTTCTCAATGACATCAATTCTTGTAAGCCACATAAGCGTGACCTAACATGAATGTATAGCAATCAACTTTTTGAAGTTCTTCAATCACTTCCCAATTAGCTGTTATTAATGTAATCACTTATCGCCTATTGTACACAAGGTCATATGTCTCTCATATATAAGGACGGACTACCCAAAGCCGTACATAAGGACGCGGCCCTCTCAGACACATTGTGTCAAGTTGTAGGTCTATAAGCTACAATACTGCCAAATGTATTTAGTTAGCAGTGCACCCATACATCTCAAGAACAGAGGACTTGGTAACCAAATTATCTGATATCAAGCTCGTGTACAATGAAGTTTGGTCTCATTATGATGGCAGTGCTTTATTTACCCGCGTTCCTAGCGGAAGGCATCAGAACTGTATATTTATAAGAAATACACAAAGTCACAGAAGTATGAAAGTTATAATGCTTAGTTCTCTGGGTTAATAGGGTGAACACATTTCTTTTAATCTTTCCCCAGAGTCGCATCGGCTGCCCATCGAGTTCGATGAAGGCACAGTTGTCGAAGTTGATGGGTGTCTCTTTCTCCATCCTTCAAGGTACTTCTCCTTTCGCTTCCGCTCCACTGTTTTCCCAGCATCGTGGATCTTCTTTCTCCAATTGACCCGGTCACTAGCTTTCGTCTCCCATGTATCAACATCCATGTCAGTTGTCTTCAGATGACGCTTCACAACATCTCTATACCGAAGTTTCACCACGTTTTCTCTTTCCTTCTGTGAGTTCAGCATACATCACAGCTTCCGGTAGTCTTTCATCAGGCATCCTCACGACATGACCGACCCAGCGCAGTTGGCTTTTCACTAGGATGGCTTCTACGCTCTCCATTTTGGCTCTCTGAAGCACCTCTCCATTAGGGACTCGGTCCTGCCATGTTATTCCCATGATACATCTAAGGTGGCGAAGTTGAATGGAAGTTAACTTCTTGATGTGTCTCCGATAGAGTGTGTAGGTCTCAGTAGAATACAGGACACAGGGTAGGAAAAACACGCGATACAGTTTACATTTGGTCGCAAGTCTTATACCACGCTGGGACCAAACTCTTTTTTCCAGAGATCCAAAGGCACTGGTGACACTCTGAATTCGTCTTGTGATCTCCAGATCGACGGAATTGTCCATGGAAATCACACTCCCCAGGTAGGTGAAATTGGTGACCGATTTGACAGGTTCCCCATGTATGTAAAGATCAGGATCTTGGTGCTGAGTTCCAGGAGCAGGTTGGTAAATGACCTCAGTTTTACTGATGTTGATTGTAAGGCCAAATGCAACTGATGCAGTCACAAAACAGTCCAACATGTTCTGCAGGTCTTCAATTGATTGAGCTACCAGGGCGGTGTCATCAGCATAATTATAGAAGCTCTTGACATCGGGTCTTGGCACGTAGACGGGCTAGATTGAAGAGTTTGCCATCTGTCCTAGAACGGAGGAAAACTCCATGCTGACCATCTGATAGGTTGTCAGATGACATTTCCAAAACAGCTGCCAAGTAGAGACCAAATAAGGTTGGTGCCAGCACACATCCCTGCTTAACACCATGACAAACCGGGAAGGACTCAGTTGTATCACCATCAACTAGAACAGTTGCCTGCATTCCATCATGAAATTCACGAATGATCTTGACAAAGATGTCTGGACAACCATAATGCTCCAGTAGTTTCCAAAGTAATTATCTGTCGATGGTGTCAAATGCTTTGGTGAAGTCGATGAAGACCTTGTAAAGTGGTCTTTGCTGTTCTATTGATTTCTCCTGAAGCTGGCGCAGAGTGAAGATTGGATCAATTGTGGATCGACTGGCTCTGAACCCACATTGGCTTTCAGGTAGTATTTTACTGGCAACTTGTTATAATCTGGCTAGGAGAATCTTTGCAAGAACTTTACCAGCAGTTGAGAGAGCAGGGATATCACTCGATAGTTACCACACTGAGTGCGGTCACCCTTCTTAAAATGGTGACAATCATTGCATCCTTAAATTCTTGGGGCAGTTCAGCTGCACCCCAACAGTTTTGGAAAAAGCTGCACAGAGCTTGGATGATGCAAGGCCCGCCGAACTTGTACACCTCAGAGGGAATTCCGTCCATTCCATGAGCTTTACCATTCTTCATAGACTTGACAGCATCTTCAATTTCTTGCATGGTTGGCGGCTTTTCCATTCCAGTTTTGCTTGATGGTTTTACAAGGTTATCCAAGACATTTGGTGCAGTGCTAGAGGGTCGGTTAAGGAGATCCTGAAAATGTTCCTGCCATCTGATCTTGATGTCATCTTTGTCAGTTAGAAGAGTTGTACCTGAGCTATTGAGAAGAGGAGAGGCAATTGAATGCCTAGGTCCGTAGACTTCCTTCAGGGCTGTGAAGAAAGCTTGAGAGTTACCACTCTCTGCCAGCTCATGCACGGCTTCTGCTTTCTTATTCCACCATTCATCCCTGATCTGACGTAAAGATCTTTGGACATTACTTTTGCACTCCTTAAACTTTCTGCTTTTCTAGCGGAGCCCTGTCATGAGCATCTCATTCCTGGCAACTGTCCTCTCATGAAGGAGAGCCTGGATTGGTTCATTGTTCTCATCAAACCAATCTGCATTGCAACGGAGTGGTGGGCTTAGCTGTTCTCCCATAACCTCTTGGGTTGCCTTACTAAGAGACTGCCATTGAGAATCCCCAGAGTTGTCGGTGCACATAAACATAAATATCTCCTAAGAGTTTGTCTCCGCTATGGGCTTCCCCGTGAGTCCGATTGTCGCGGAATTTGTTCAGGATGACTTCGACAACAACGCGCTGTCCTCCATTCCATTCCCCACCACGGTACTGGGGACGCTACGTCGACGACACCACGGTATTCCTTAAAACCCACCTGAATTCTGTTCATCCAGCAATAAATTAACGGTTGAGGAATATATAGGAATCTTAGATGAGGAACGGTCCATGTATTTCCCATGGATTAGCATGCGTCCCTCACGACCAACCTGGGTAAACAAACAAACAAACTCATCCGGAGGAATTCCTAGTCTCACGGATCACTCTCATTCAGCGTATGCAAGAAAGCCACACACACTGATCAGTACTTACATTTCAACAGCCATCAACCTCTCGAGCACAAACTGGGTATTATAAGAACACTAATACACCATGCCTATGTAATTTCATCTGACGGAGAGTCTGAAACAGGAGCGTCATCATGTTTAACAAGCATGGTCGGTTTGAGGTTACACTAAATGGGCCTGGAACCTAACTAGCAGCAATAAGATCACACATACGCCTCTTATGTCCAAGGGGCTACTGAAGTCCTCAACGGGTTGAAGATCAGGAAAGCAGGGGTAACTGTTCATGTTCGTCCTATTAACACTGTCCGAAATATATAATGCTTGTCAGTCCAAAAGACAAAATAACAAGTCTGATCGTATATGGTCGAATCCAATGAAAAGTGTACACGGCATGTTCAGGGCCATAACTTAAAAGTATTAATCAATTGGCATTTGTTTTTGTATTGTGTTTATTCGCCTTGATCATACGCTTCGCGCCATATATAATAAGACCCCTTCTGTGAAAAACTTAGACACAGAGACCCCAAAACATGCTATTTTTACCCATTTTTTCAAAATATTTCTTAAAGTATTTTTAAAAACATCTAAATCAGTTATGAAAAGAAGTCATTGGATTGAATCTAAATTGATTTCCTGAAAGGTGTATATTCAAAGATTGCCTATTCAATTTTTCACATATTTGTACATAATTGTGCATTTTTGTGATTATTTTTTGAGTGGTATTTTTTTCATTACCTACGAATACAATTTTTCATAGCACTAAATATATCTTTAAAAATGGAAATCACTAATAAATGCGCAATTGATACAAGCTTTGATATGTCCAATACTGAAATGCATTGCATTCGGACATCTTTATTATTGTGTTTAGCTGCCAGAAATTCTAAATGGCACAAAGGTAGGTTTGGTAAAAATATGCATTACCTCCGAATACATGTTAAAAGCTGTGTCATTTCCACAAACTGAGAGAATAGTAAACAATAGTTAAGCAATAGGTGCAGGGTAATACACTCTTTATCTCTATCAAGTTTCAATAGCCTGCGTTTAAATATTTCTGAGATGTCAACAATAAAAGCAAGTATTCGTAGGTAAATTTCGGTAACCGAATGTTACCTACGAATACAATTTGACATCATGACAGTATTGTGAAACACCGCCATTCATGCCAATGCCCATATTGGTACATAACGAAGGCCTGTATGTTTGCTATCAAATCATATGTCAATGAAAGTTGCGAATTCACATACATGCCCACCATGCAAAACTGAATACGGCTTAATTGTTGAAAAATATGTACTGAAATAGACGACGGTCTGCTCATTTGAAAGAAAAATCAGATTCGAAGAAGATTAGAAGGGATAAATACTTGGATTTGTCAGCTGTCATGTGTGTTTCATTTTAAACGTTTACCGACCTTCTGGTTTGAGTAATTCGTGTCCAAATTGGTTTATTCGAAGGTAACTTTTGACGTTTTCGCTAAGTTTACCAACGAATACCATGGACAAAAACGACTTTTCTCATTGTCTCATGATCTAGACAACACAGTGGTGGACCCTAGTACAAAGCTAATTATAGTTGCCCTCAAATGAAAGGCCACAAGACGTAACTGACACCAAGATGGACTTCACAAGTCTGCAATGACGGTTCTAAGCGATTTGTGTGCAATTAAGCAAATTAAAGTCACTTTAGTGCCTTTGTTTCTTACTTCAATCCTCTTTCAACCACTGTGAACCGACATTAAATATACATGATAGGGTCTCAAGTATCAATAAACGCACATAAAGAAAATAATACATTCAAAGTGCTTTATAAAATGAAGATTTGATTGCGATATCCACCAAAAGTCTAATTCTTACCTACAAATACTGAAATGTTACTTACGAATACAGCATAATACATGACATGTGTAATGAAGTGTCCCTACCAATGGAAATTAATTGTCAAAACTTAAAGCGGTACCCCAGGACACTATTATTACCCATATACGGATTCATTCAACAATTATTTATTATGTAAAATTGCTGATTAACTACACTACGCAAAAAAAGTTTCTTTATGGTTAGGAAATTACTTGTATATCAAAATGAAGTGGTCAAAATCTTGCTAAAAGCATCAAAATTTTTTTGATCTAAGGTAATGGCATTTATTCATTTGGACGTACCATCTGAAAGATATCTAAAACTACCATTTTATTAATTCATTACCATAATAGCAACATTTAAACCTCTAAACTCAATATAGATATTGTTAAATCGCTCATGTTACCTTTTCATTGTATAAAGCGTTAGGTGTATGCGTATAATTCCTAGTATTCTTGAAAGCATATATCCTACTCGTTCTTATACAATGTGTAAATTGATTCATACTCATTTGATAAATAAAATACAGAAACTGACCTAAACTTCGTTTTCAAAAATAAACTAGCATAAATTGACTAAAATCATATTAATCGCGTTATAAATATAAAAACAAATATTTTCAGGTTGGCTAGCATTTTCCTGACACCCTGTGGTCTACATTACACGAAAAAAGCGTTAATGGGAATACCGTAAAACCCCGTCTACAAGGATATACCTAAGAAACGCCCTCAATAAAATTGGTTGCTTGTTGTATTTGGAGTTTGAGCAAATATATACTGGCACTGGGTGGCTATGCATTCCATCTAAGTATGTTGTAACACCAATCAATTGTATTGACATAATAACGACTGTTTCGTATATCAGGATCGTATAGCTCAATTGATAGAGCGTCAGACTTTGGAACTGAAGACATGCTGAAGAGAGCATGGTCCGGGCACCGGTTCCGTTTTTTCATTCTCGTTTAATTTTAACTTTTTTACATGTTCTTTTTATCTTTCTTCAAATCTACCTTTCTACTTTTAATTTTAGGTGCGTTTTTTTTTTTTTTTTTTTTTATAGTTTTTTTTAGTAATTTTGTGGTTTTATAGAAACTAGTAAAAGCATTTATTCTAAATAATAGCGAAACCCACGGTTAGACAGATGTGTTGTAACTACTTGTCTGTCCTCGTCTTTGCAATAAAAACCTATGTTGCACCTTTGTGCCATCCCAATTCTTGAGGTAGGGTGCGTTTTTGGCTTAAGCACGATTTTGTTTCTACTTGAAATGAAATCAAAATAAATATTGTTCTGTTGCCACAATTGCAGTTTTTCAATAAAAAAAAAATAGATGAGGAATAATAATTATTCCATATTTGAATCTATTGTCCCATCAAGAATAGAGTGTCTTCAAAAACTTCAATCAATTCATCTGACAAAGGAAACTATTCTGGTCATTCAATTTTGTTTCGCTTGCACCTGTTATATCACAGGCGTTGGTAGAGAAGGCACACTTCTCTTGTCTTCACCGAAGTAGTGATGTAAACACTAACATGATTAATTACCATAGCTAGCAATGGACATACACTATTTTTTGTTCCACTTGAACCCATACTATAGGCTATTCGCTGTCGATGTGACGTAATTAATCGGATTAACTACCATAGCAATTGATGAATACAATTTCGAATATATAGCCCTGCACTTCATCGTTCACGTGGCACCTATGCATTAAACCATAGTTGTCAAAGAAATGCTAATCACTCGCCATGTAAGATTAGTATTTATGAAAAGAGTGGTATTCAATCTATGTTTGGTGACATACGCGGGTGATTAGTGCAATCTGCTTGATGGTAGTTATTGCGATTATTACGTCACTTCGACAGCGAATTGTAGTATAGACGAATCCAACAAGCCAAGTGATGGTCAGAATTTATTCGGCCATTATACGCTGGTGAAGTTGCGTAATTAATCAGATTAATTACTATAGCAATAGGTGAAAACAATTTTGAACATATCGCGCTGCGCTACAAGCAGGTTACACTCATCACCTGTACTGTGTATGTCTGCAATCATAGATTGAATACAATACTGGTCTTTTCAAAGTCAAAGATCTTACAGGTGCAGCATGATATGGTTCAATGAAGAGGTACCGCCTGAACGTATCAGTGTATAACGCGGTATATTCAAAATTGTTTTCACCTATTGCTATGGTAGTTAATCCGATTATTACGTAACTTCGCCAGCGTATTGGAATAAAACAGGAGGATGTGAGTTCATAAGGGCAATGTCGGGGATAGGTCACAATCGATGTGGAGAGATGAGAGGTCCGACCAACAGCCATAGCGATTCAACTAATTCCAGCGGACGGTCTGTGGCTAGTAAGGAATCGTCTTTGACCACATGCGCAGATCTGTCTCGTCAGGAAGATATTTAATATCCCGAATTTATAATAGGCCTATGCCTACCAGTTCCATCGTATAACCGATCTGCTAGAGAATATTTGTTACCATGTTTAATAAATTCGTATTTATCGTATAATAAAATGTAGCCAAATGTATATTATGTGTCACACGGTTTTCTGCTGAACCACTAGCAGGCTATGTTACCACATCTATGACAATGACAAACAAAGGTGAATTTTGATGATTTTTTACGATCGTCCGGATGAGCAAATCACTGAATGGGTCTTTAGTTCCCTCCTCTCCTTATCCTGCCAATATTATATGAATCAAAGAAAATAAAGAAAAATAAAATTAAACAAGAAAAAAAGACAAAGAAAAGAAACAATAAAAGAAAAACAATAGAATAAATTAAACTAAATATGAAAAAAAATTATCACGAAAGGAGTCTTTAGAAAATGCAAGAAAATATAAATGAAAAGTTTGAACAATATTTTGTTTATAAAAGTTTGTGTGACCGTGATGAGGCTCGAACTCACCATCTTCCGATCTAAAGAACCAAAGTCTTATGCCTTGCCAAGTGAGCTATGCTCGTGAGATGCGAAATAAAGATAAAATAATACATTGTATACCTGCTTGTGTCGGTAAATGATTTGCTCAAATTCCATAATGATATAATTTTGTGGAGGGCGCTAGCGTGAAATATGCTATCATCACAGTCGCTTCTATTCCTTATAGACGGGTTTCTACGGTATTCCATTTGTTTTAGGTTGATTAGTATTGCGATAATGAAAGCATCCTAGTGGTATTCGTAGGTAACATTGGGTTTTGATATCACGTTTACTATCACACGTCCTGGGTTTATTTTTCAAGATTAGTAATGGCACTTTTGGTTCCTATAAGGCCAATATGTCATCAATCAATGGGCAAAAGGAAAACATTGTGGAGACATTTTTATTTCGGATTTTTATTTTTGGCCCGTGGACACTTTTGGTTGGATTCGACCATATACATGCGTGCTCTACCACATACAATGTGAACTTGAGATGTGACTTCACGGTGGAGACGGAAGGACCTATAATTATGCAAACGCTTAGAAAAACACAATCGCCAAAACTCACCGTTTGGTTCACTTGAAAACTAAATCATCAATTTAAACTGGAAGAAGTGGGCATCTTAAACCATTTGTAAACCCAGACTTCAGATGGCTCCATCGGGGAGTGACAGAATTCATATATATTGCTGCTCATAACCCGGATGATGGCGGATCTCAATTTGAACAGGGCCGCCACCACTTACCAACCGTCTGCCAACCTGTCATCGTGTCATCATGTGACTCTGATGTCATATCTAATTTCGTGACTTCTCTCTAGTCCGAATGGTCGCTAGTCCAAAGGTTCTCTAGTCCGAAGGGTCGCTAGTCCGAATATAGAATAAAGGTTAGTGTTAGGGTTAGGGTTAAGGTTAGGGTTAGATTTAGGGTTAGGGTTTAGGGTTTAGGGTTAGGTTTAGCGAGCATTATTCTATATTCGGACTAAAGAACCCGATATTCGGACTAGCGAACCGTTTTCAGAATTCGGACTAGAAAATGGTAAATTATGTGTTTGGACTAGCGAACCTTCGGATTAAGGAACCTTCGGACTAGGAAACCTTC
The DNA here is from genome assembly GCF_039555335.1 of Amphiura filiformis. Classification (NCBI taxonomy): domain Eukaryota; kingdom Metazoa; phylum Echinodermata; class Ophiuroidea; order Amphilepidida; family Amphiuridae; genus Amphiura; species Amphiura filiformis. Next base: position 18,271,111 of record NC_092629.1, read on the forward strand.
GGAGTAGAGAGTTGTCACCTCTAATTTACCTCAGAGCTTAATTTTATTATTCTTTGTCAAAATATTTGATAGTAACCACGGTAACTGTTCTTATCTATTCCAGCTCCAGTGACACCTCGTTAATTTCTCTGGACCTTTGGATTCATTGAAATAGGTATTACCATTTTTACTTTGAAAAATCAATATAACATAGATGAGTTCTATTTTTCATGCCCCACCGGTGGATATTGGCCTAATCCTACACAGGACAATATGCATGAAGTGTCACTAGAGTTGGAACATATAATCGGAAGGTTTTCTGGTCGTTATAAGCCGAAACAATAAGTTTTACAATAAGGGATCATTGGGAGTGCACACACATTATTATCCTTATAGCATTGCGCCATTCCAATTGAAATCCCGCTCCCCTGTCAGAGGGAGTATGGTTTCAGATAGAATAGACAATTGAGTAGAAATTGATAGTATAAGAAAGTTTTACGTCTCACGACTATATTATTCAGAGCTGTGGTAGCCTGCGGCTTGCTTCCACAAGCCTTCGGAGCCACTGGTTAATTCCGTGGTCGTCACGTGACCGCTGGTGTTTCTAGGGTCACATGACTTGATGATGTTGTCATAGCTGAGAGGGAGGATGATGTGCCGGCCCTGGTCCCTGTTCAGGTTGCAGATTCGGTTTTTGATGTGGAAAAAAAATGTGAATGGCTTCGCGCACTTCCCTACTGTACGTACGTATATACCGGTCACTTTCGCGGTCCAGAACGCGGACATTGTCCCAATAAATGCGGTGATTAGCCCTTAGCGGGGTATAGGGTGCTCTCCAACCGGAGAGCTAGGTCTTCCGTGTTCCAATTCCCTGAGTCTATTTCTTAGAGGGCGGGCACTCTCATCAACATAGGTGGAATTACAATCAGCACATTGGAGTTAATGGTCATTGGTTAAATGGTCATATTCTGAGCATACGGGAATATCATTTAAAAGAAACAAACATAAAAAGTAAGAAACATTAACATGCGACACGCAAATGATTAATACCGACCGTGTGTATGGGCTAATTAGGACAGCTTGTAAATATACAGTACAGCGACCCTCCCTGCTCTGGTGTGATCCTGCCCAGCTATAATTATTATATACCGCCCTCTCGCAGCTTTCCTCAATATTTAAAGGCGGCGCTCTCTCTTTAACTTTGACGTTGGCTCATTGGCTTCCTATTGAACAATTGGCTTCTGACCCCTGACTGATATGCATGACTGAGACAAAAAAAAAATGCTTTCCTGTTTTTAACTGTTTTTGACTGGACGGAACAGGAATGAGATGATAAAATTATTAAATTACTTACTATTAAGGGATGGGGTATGAACGTTTGGACAGTATTTATTGTGGGACATTAGAGCACATCAGACATATCGAATTGCATTCTGAATACGAAGAATGTCCTTCTGATATCAAATAATTTTGATTTTTGAATTTTGCAATGTAATACACATTTTATGGCAAATCATTAAAAATTGATATTTTTGATATTTAACAGTATTCGAAGTAAACTGTATAAATCTGATGATTTAAACTTGAAGTGTATGTAGGTGGGATGAAAAGCCGACGATCAATTGAAAATTTTGACCTTTCGTATTGAAGATATGGATTTTTTTCCCCAAAACACCCAAAAAGAATTAGGTCTTTTTGGGAAAAAAAATCATATCTTCAATATGAAAGGTCAAAATTTTCAATTGATCGTCGGCTTTTCCTCCCAGCTACATACACTTTAAGAATATATCATTAGATTTATCAAATTTACTTCGAGGACTGTTATATATCAAAAATGTGAAAAATATCAAATTTTAATAATTTGTCATAAAATTTGTATTATATCGTGAATATCAAAAATGAAAATTATTTGATATCAGAAAGACATTCTTCGTATTCAGAATGCAATTCGATATGTCTGATGTGCTCTCATGTCCCAAAAAATACTGTCGAAACGCTCAAAACGCTCATTCCAGATCCCTTAATCTGACACGAATATAACTGTTACTCAGTCTCAGCCCATTTATATCATGTTCACAACACTGATGCTGTCGATTGCATGACTTTTTTTGTACTAATAACTACCTTAATTATCTTAAGTTAATTGTCTAAATTTTAGGTTTTCTTTTCATGCAAACATAATACATGCGCGTATTTTGAGGAGGGGGGGGGGCTTTGGGGCCCCTCCCGGAGTAAAAAGCAGGGGCGGCAAAAATGAAGTGGCAAGGAAAATTATTAAAGAAAAAAGGGCGGAACAAAAGGGTGGCAAGAAGAATTATTAAAGAAAAAAGGGTGAAAGATTACGGAAAACTAATGTAATAACTTTTCTTGTCGCCGACAGGGCCATAACTCGAAGCATTGGGTGTAAATGGGGGGGGGTTGAAACATTCTCGAGGGCCATCTTGGCTGGAAAAAAATTTGGGTTAACCTTTTCGGGCTGTTGCTGCAGGGGGCGGCAAAATTTACATTTTCTGTAGCCCCTGGGGTATGTAGGAGCGGCCACGCGGTACGCCATTGTAATAAGAATCTCAGCCTTTCCCCACTGACGGAAGTCGAATGTACGAAAAAATACCAATGGCACTTCAAGTTCATCTGCAAGTTAACACATTACATTTTTGATCAGCCTAGTCATCATTATTCAAACAGGACACTCAAGACACTTTAATATTGAGGAATAGGTTGGGCCCAAACCATCCAATTAAGCATGGGTGGTACATGGAAAGATGTAGAAATTAGTAACTATAAAAATAATAATCTTTTTTCTCCTAAATATAAGCAGTGCTGGGCATACTCTAAAGTCCGGCAAGGTCCACAGAACTGGCATAGTAAATTGTTCGCGGGCAACTCAACCCAAACCTCCACGTGGTGCCGGATGGGTAATGATAACTTTGGCAATAAGGAACATGCTTGGATGCGAGAAAGTCAAGCTAGCGGAGGATCATGTTAAGTTTTTGGCCACGTTCTAGCCCTTCCTCGGCTGACTCAGCCTGGTGTGGCTCTGAAAAGACACCGTTTGGTTTTTAAACCCGTCTGCAAAAAAATGAAACGAAAATCACCGTACGAGTATATACAAGAAGAAACAGATACAACGTGGTATCAAGCTGAAAGAAAATAACGAAGATGCAGTGAAGCCTAATAACGTTTTGTGTTTGAACGAAGATATCCAGGTGAAATTTGAAAAAGGAGTGGGTACTGGCGCAAGTAACCTTTCGGAGGGTAGGAAAATGATTCGTTTATTCGCAGCTTTTTAAATTTTTCAAATCACCGAAATGTATGTCAAGTTATGCAAAGAAATGTTTTGTAATTTTAGGGGGGAGTTATTTTTTGTGAACCCTTTATCTACTGATGATAGCACGGTAGGATGGTAAGCTACCGGTATCTACTGCTGATAGCATGGTAAGCTATCAGCATGATAGCATGGTAAGCTATTTACTGTTGATAGCATGGTAAGCTATCTATACAGCTGAGAGCATGGTAAGCTATCTACTGCTGATAACGTGGTATACCGGTAAGCTATCTACTGCTGATAACATGGTAAGCTATCTACTGCTGATACCATGGTAAGCTATCTACTGCTGATAGCATCGTAAGCTATCTACTGCTGATAGTATGATCGGCAATCTACTGCTAAAAGCATGGTATAAGCAATCTACTGCTGATAGCATGGTAAGCCATCTACTGCTGGTAGCATGGTAAGCTATATATCTACTCCCAGCAAACACAAAACGTTTTCGACATCAATCGCAAAAGGTTATAAAAGGTTGTCAGAAAACGTTTAAATGTCGGGTTATATAAAGGGTATATTAAGAGTATAAAACGTTTTCATAACCTTAACAAACATTTTTTATTTTTTTTTGCTCAGCAAACAAAAATGTTTTACAGAAAACGTTTAAATGTCGGGTTATATAAAGGGTATAAAAACGTTTTAATAACATTCGAAAAACATTCTTGAAAACTTGATACAAAACATTCTAAACAGAATGTTATTTTGGGGTTGAAAAAATGTTTTGCGAAAAATGTTTGCCCAAAATATTGTCAATAACGTTTTAAAAACGTTTTCATGACCTTTATATAACCCGACATTTAAATGTTATTAAAAGGTTTTGAAAAAAACATTCTAAGAACATTTCTGTGTTTGCTGGGTTCAAATATTTTAACATAATGTTATTTAAGTATTGACACAATATTTGGCAAAAATGTTTGCAAAAATAGTTTACAATAACATTTTTGAAAACATTTAAAAATATTGTTGTAGTGTGTTTTCATGCAAAACGTTTTAAAACGTTATCATGACCTTTATATAACCCGACATTTTAATGTTATTAAAACGTTTTTGCCTAAACCAAAAGCCAAAATGTAACTTATTTAAAACGTTTTTAAAACGTATTTGTGTTTGCTGGGCTGCTGATAGCATGGTAAGTCATCTACTGCTGATAGCATGGTATTGCTATCTACTGCTGGTAGCATGGTATAGATATCTATTGCTGGTAGCATGGTATTGCTATCTACTGCTGATAGCATCGTAAATTATCTACTGCTGATAGTATGATCGGCAATCTACTGCTAAAAGCATGGTATAAGCAATCTACTGCTGATAGCATGGTAAGCTATCTACTGCTGGTAGCATGGTATTGCTATCTACTGCTGATAGCATGGTAAGTCATCTACTACTGATAGCATGGTATTGCTATCTACTGCTGGTAGCATGGTAAGATATCTATTGCTGATAACACGGTATGATACTGATGATTGCATCAAAACTTACAAGCTATATCTACTGCTGATGATGGCATTATATTAAATCTATCTTTTTGCAATTGTGATATATTAGAGTAGCCTACAGCCGATAACATTGCATTGGGACTTTCTCATGGACATGGGCTAGTTCTTCAAATGTCCCCTAAATGGAATATTTATAAAGGAAAATGTTTGACTTGATATGAACACCAAAATTAACTGATTACATGTATGGTCATGAAAATGCGCAATTCCGAAATGTTTGAATTTTTGGACAAAAAATGAAACTTGTTGTCTGTAGTCAACACCCGCGTGGAGAGTTAAAAGCACATTGAGCAGTGTTGCCTAAATCAACCCTATAGATTCAGTCATTCTTGAAAAAGACATTTTAGAGAAAAACATCGCCCATATTGAGCTGACTTTTGAAGTAATAAGTATATGATAAGCGTAAACTCGAAGGATAAGTACTTTACTATGCCAAGTTCCCCCCATCAAGACATCAAGATTGCCCTTCTTCACTGATTTTATACGGTGCAATCAGGCGCATATGAGTCGTCGTAATTGCCACATTGCGCCCCGGGGGCAGACAGCGTTATATTAGGGAACGTACGTTTTTCTCTTCTTTTTGCCTAGAGGGGATGGAAGGGAAATTTGCGTAAAACAAGACGAAGAAGCGAGGAATCATGAACCATATGGTGATCACATCTTGGTTCTCTTTTATAGAAGCCGCTTGTTGTTTACTTTTCAAAATACAGTGTTTTTCAGATGAGGTGTTTGAGTAAAGTTTGTGTTATTTTTGCTTACGAAAATATAATATATTCATAAGCTATACTATGAATATCATGACTAAAGGGCGAGTTTACATAGCACTTGTAGTATAATAAAATAGTTTGCCGACAAAATATAATATGACTGTGTCAAATGCTATTATAGGAACGACGGTATAACAGTAGCTGCATGAATTGTTGCAAAGTTCAAATGAATTATTAAGGAAATTCTCCGTCAAGATTCTTTGATATTATTTTGGCAACGTTACGTGTAGTTAGTGACCAAGCCCGGTCCTGATTGGCTAATGTTGAATCAGGTGACATAATATTGACATGTTATTGGTTAATGATCTGAAGGAGTATCGCGTGCTGCCGCGGTTCATTTGAGTGATACTCCGATTCCTGATCGGAGCGCGCCAAAATTTGCACAAATAGGACCAAACTATTTTTGTTCTCCTCTGAAACTCATTAAGAACCGTTATTGGTTCTAAAAAAAGTTCCTAGATTTTCATGATCCACCCAATCGTCCTTAAGGTTCTTAAAAAATTGAATCCTATGGAGAACCAAAAATGATTCGGACTTTCAGAGAACCAAAAAAGTTCTTTAGAGTGTCCTAGCTCCTTGTATGGTTCCTCCTAAGAACCTGAGAGGACATAAAAGTTCATTTCTTTTCAAAGAATGAGTAGTGCAAAACATTTTTGACCATTTTCGTCAAAGTTTGTACCCCTTGAAAGTTTCCTTGTCCCTTGCCCGCCTTCCCTCCCCCTACCTGGCTATACGCTACTGTTGTTGCCAACCTGTCGGGCTGAAGGTTTCCCCCTGTCGCCTGGCCTGTCAGCTTGGTGCTTATGCATTAAGGTATAACAATTTCCAACTGTTGCTATTTGGTCGTTCGAAGCATCCTGCAAATGGTAGTAAGCTCTGGTAAGCTTTGGCAAAAATTGCATTGATCATTTCATATATAGCAAGAATTCAAATATCACATAATTTTATACTTTTGTAGGTCCTGTGGTTCTTGAGTTATGTTGTAAAGAGGCCTGAAACCACGTGACCTTTGTAAAACGTATACATATACTTTGATCAGCTCGTAATAGGCGGGGATTGTTAGTAGTCCCGCGTTAAGAGAGCTATAATAGTTGACCTGTCCAGTCTTTATTTTGTGTGTTAAAAAGAAGTAGATAAATTATAAGACTTGCATTAATATTTCGTGATGCTTCTGGAGAGGTGTGACACGAAATTTCTCAAAATAAAATATTTTGATATTAATCCGCGATGTTATAAGACCCGCAGATTACGAGTTGATCAAAGTATAACTCATTAACAACAATAAATCAAGCAAGTTTTCAAAGTATGATTTGTAGACTCAACTTCTGCAAAACATCAAAGTGTTATGATTCAACGTTCATGATTTAAACAATGAAAAACGATCTTTTTGGTTGCGTCGACCAACATTACTTAGTCCACCCTTAAGATTTCAAATCCGCGAATCAATTCCGAACTTGAACATGTTGAAGGAACAGTATCAATAATTATTACGAGTGTTTCTCCTAAGCTTCTCATAGGGTGGCTCTTAATATTAAACCACCATAGAACAACTTTGGTGGATAAGTAAATTATTCTTCATCCATTCGTGATTAAGCTGCTCTTAATTGGTGTTACCTATATAAATAGCTAGAGGCGATATTTGATAACACAGTTGAACGTATGAGGTTGCTTTGCATGTTTTAGGGAACTTTTGATGGCTCAAATGTGTATTTTTACAATTGTTTAATCAAATGAAAGTTAATCATGAACATTATACTTAATGAGCAGTTAGCGTTATGTCGTTAGTTGAAAACAGCATGATGTTGTCATGCACAATAAAATAAATGAAAGTCTGGATGGCTTGACTCGTTTCATGGCTAAAATATCTTCAGTCAGCGATCGAGTTAAGTTCCTCAATATACTTTGATCAGCATTAGCTCTTCTGTAATCGACGGGCCTTATAACATCGCGGACTAATATCAGAATATTTTATTTTGACAATTGTCTAGTGACATCTCGCCAGAAGCATCACAAATTATTAATCAAATCCTATACTTCGTCTGCTTTCGTTAACACGCAAAATATTTTTTTTTTTTTTTTTTTTTTGACAGCCATGGTGTTACTGTCTATGGTTTATTCCTGTACTTGAGTCCGGTGGGGGAAGAAAACATACAAAATAACCACTGGACCCTTCACAAAACTTTCCTGACAGCAAAGACTATAATTGTTATATATTATTATATAGTTATACATATAAAACCTTTAAATAGGGCCTATACTATAATTATTACACATATTTTACTTAAATGATTAACAAAAAAAAAGATTAACAAAGGATTTTTTAAAACCAATTAACCAGTGCAGAGACTTCGCCATAGTTGCCATTTTTCGAAAACTTGTTACGCTCTAAATTACATGTTGCTTGATATTTCAGGATATTATAATAATGTTTAATTTCTTGTTTAAAAGCTTTTAAATCTGGGTATTGTTCCATCATCTTTGCTCTATAGATGTGGAATTTTGCCATTGTCATTATAAGGGTTAAAGTCAAATCAAATTTAGAACCAAATAGAATTGTCAAAGTAGACATTTCCAATTCCACATTAGTTTGTTCTTTTATCCATAATTTAATGGTATTCCAAAATATTTGGGAGACCTGACAATTTACAAAAAGATGTTTAATTGTTTCCGGGTTCCCTTTACAAAATGTACATAAATCATCCTCCCTTACATTAAATTTTAGCAACAGACTATTTGTTCCTAAAATCCTTTGGTTAATTCTATATTGGAACCATCTATACTTCGAATCAACAGAAAACTTGAAATTTAAAAGACATAATTGTTTCCACTCCTCATTTTCTATATCAACATCTATTTTCCACTTATTACCCGATTGTTTCATTCTCTTAGCCCTACAAAGACATCGTAGAATAACTTACAACCTTTACGATATTTAAACAATAAGTCCATATTACTCGATCTAAAAGGTGAAACTAATTTTGTCCCTTTTAACTTGTTAATATTGAAATTTGACTTAATTGCTCTTATAATACCATTGTATTCAAGGAAGTTTGTTTTCACATTATACATTTCTTCAAAGTCATCTTTTGACATAAAAGTCCCATTTTCTGACAGTAAATCATTTATAAAAAGAACCCCCTTTTCCTTCCAATGAACATAATGAATTGAATTACCACCAATTTTGATTTTATCATTCCACCACAGGTACTGCTTTGCAATACGATTGAAATCTAATTCACCATAATTAACAATATTTATCAAAGAGGACCAAGAAAAAAATACGTCATACCAGAACTTATTGTCTACCTTATTTTTCGTTGCATTAAATCGGAGTAGACCTGTACAGCAAAGATCATTAGTCTTCACATTCAAACATAACTTTGACAATTTTATCCATTTTTTGTCACCTTGAATAACCCTGCGAATCCAATTTATTTTTAGTGCATTTATATGAGATTCGACATCTGGCATTTTAACTCCTCCATTCTCATAATCTTGTACAAACTGAGATCTTTTTATTTTGTCCGGCTTCCCATTCCAAACATATTTAAAAATGATGTCATTAACTGTTTTGATAAAATCTTTGCTCGGATTTGGAAGCATCTGCGCAATATAACTGATCTTAGGAAGAACCAACGATTTTACCACTACAACTCGACCCAATACAGTAAGATTCGCGTTTTTCCAATTGGAAATCATCTTTTCATCAGTACAAGTGATTTTTCATAGTTCTGTTTAACCATTTGCACCAAATCAGTATTGAAAGAAATTCCTAAAAATCAAAATTGCCCTCAAAATTCCAAGTTAGTTTTTATTTTCACAAATTTTGTGATTCTATTTTTATATGATCCTATCCATACTGCCACTGTTTTATCAGTATTAATTTTCAAACCAGAAATTTCACGAAAAATATTCAAAGTATCAAATGCGCTTTTTAGCGACTTTTCTGTGCCATCTAATATCAAGGTTGTGTCGTCTGCGTATTGTGTAATTTTAAAATTCATGTCCTTTACTTTTATTCCTTTTATATTCTTATTTTCTTTTATCATTAAAGCTAAAATTTCCGCACATAAAACAAAAATATATGGCGAAAGCGGATCGCCCTGTCTACAACTACGCTGAATTTGAAACGGTTTTGAAATATTCCCATTTATTATTACTGACGAAGAAGCATTCTTATATAGGGTTTCAAACCATCTACAAATATCTGTCCCAAAATTAAAAGCTTTTAGAGTTTTAAATATAAAATCATGTGATACCGTGTCAAATGCTTTTTCAAAATCTATGAGTAATAGCAGACCAGGTATTTTATGAATATCTGTATAATTTAACAAGTCATAGAGAAGGCGAATATTTTCGCCTATAAATCTATTTGGAACAAAACCATTCTGGTCTTCCGAAATTAGATGGTTTAAAACTGATTTTACGCGGTTAGCAATACAAGCAGATGCTAACTTATAGGAAACATTTAAGAGTGATATAGGCCTCCAGTTCTTTAGGAAATGACGAGGTTTATCCCCCTTTGGTAGAAGAGTAACATGACCAATTTTTTGTTCTTTTGTAAGAGAACCTTTCCTAAAACCATCATTTAACGACCGAAGAAGAAAAATGGAAATGTCGTCCCAAAACATTTTATAAAATTCTACTGTAAAACCATCTGGGCCAGGAGTTTTGTTATTTTTCATATTTTTCAAAGCAATTGAGAGCTCAGACAAATCCAGCTCACCTTCTAAATTATTTGACTGCATTTGCGTTAATTTATTGAAACATAAATTTAGATCATCAATATTGACATTGTTTTTTTCTTCCTTTTCTTTGTACAAAGTTTTGTAAAATAACAAAATTTCTTTTTCAATCTCCTCCTGAGATGTTGCCTCTGTGTTATCTTTCTTAGTAATTTTACATATTTGTTTATTTACGAAGTTTCTTTTTTCAAGGTTAAGAAAATATTTGGACGGTTTCTCCCCTTCTTCTATCCATTTAGCTTTTGATCGAACAAAACAACCTTTAATTTTTCTAGTACGCAGCTCTTCAAGCTTTTGTTTAGCGGCATTAAGTTCCCTCATTTCTGAATCGACGTTTTGGTTATTTAAAGCCGTTTCTTCACATATCTTCTCCAGATGCTGTATCAAATTGTCAAGTGTTTCTTCTGTTTTATCTAAGTCTTTCTTTCTTTTGGATGAAAAAGCCAAAGTAGCACCTCTAATTTCCAATAATAATGTTTCGAAGAACAGCTGGTCATCGATAGTAAGAACTAACGTCGTCGGATTAATATCATTTATATATTCTCTATCATAAGGAGAGGCCGCATATATTTTCTTCACCTTAGTAATCGAATCTTTAACAATATTTACATATTCCTCTTCTTTAAGCAATTCATTATTGAATTTCCAAGATCCCCGACCATTTTAATATTATTACCTTTACTTAGGCCAATGATCACCATAGAATGGTCAGTTCTGTAACCAGGTGTTATATCAGCAAAATCTATCAAATTTAGCGATTCAGAGGAAATTAAAAAGAAATCTCATCTGGCTTGTTTTATTGGATTATTTTTCTCCAAGTAAAACGTCTAATATTTGGATTCAGAACTCTCCATGGATCGCATATTTCCATGTCTTCTTTTATATTAAGAACCATTTCTTTTGCTTTCGGGTTATTAATATTTACATAATTGAAAGTATCCATTTCTTGATTCTGGACTAAATTAAAGTCTCCGCATATAATAGAGTAAGGGTTTCCAAAAGTTTCCACAACCTCTTTTACACGACTATAGAAATATGGCTGATCATCATTTGGCCCATATAAACAACATAAAGTGATATCTATAGATAACAAAGTAATATCGAGCACAATCCAATTTCCAACATGATCACGCTGTATATTCCGCACCTTAAAATCAAAATTATTGTTCATCAAAACTGCCACACCTCTTGAGTTCGTAGTGTGACCTGCTATATAAATCTCATAACCCCATTCAGACCTGACCATATTTTCTAATTTTTGATCCCAATGTATATCCTGAAGACAATATATCGAAAATTTCTTTTTCCTTAGATAATTAAAAACATCACGTCTCTTGACTTTATCATTCAATCCCCTGCAATTTACAGAACATATTTTAACTGAGCTATCCATATGCAAAACATTTATTTAATTTAGACTGATCATGTATAAGAAGCCAAAACTGCGTATAGTACATTTCATATAAATTAAGCTGTCGCTTTCTGATACCAGAGAAAAAACAAAAAAACAAAAATAAATTAAAGGACAAAGAGACAAAGTCAAAATACAAAAACCAAAAGGTAGGTCAAAGCAAAAATTGAACCCAAAATCAACTGACAATTGTCAAGGAAAGTCTGACCGTCAATATGAGCTTACACAAAAATTGTCGCCTCTAAGCGACTGTTAATAAAGCATTACATGTAAACATCTAATTCATGCATATCAAAATTGCATCAAAATATGAGAAAAACGTTTTTGATCTTCTTTAATTTTTTGTATCCCTTTTTTTCCTTTTTTTTTTCCCTCTATAGGCACGCATGCATATACCCAAAAATTATATATTCAAAACGTGATTAAAAGAGCTTCAAAAACAACATGATTACATGGGTAGCTTTTGCGTTTACATAACTTTATATTATAGCTATAAGCGACTGTTAATAAAGCATTACATGTAAACATCTAATATTCATACATATCAAATTGCATCAAAGTGTGAGAAAAACGTTTTTGATCATCTTCAATTTTTTGTATCCCTTTTTTCTTTTACTTTTATTTTTAAATCCTCTATAGGCACGCATGCATATTCCCAAAAATATCTATTCAAAACCTCATTAAAAGAGATTCAAAAACAACATGATTACATGGGTAGCTTTTGCGTATACATAACTTTATATTATAGCTATAAGCATGATAAGCGACTGTTAATAAAGCATTACATGTAAACATCTAATATTCATACATATCAAATTGCATCAAAGTGTGAGAAAAACGTTTTTGATCATCTTCAATTTTTGTATCCCCTTTTTTCCTTTTTTTTTTAAATCCTCTATAGGTACGCATGCATATTCCAAAAATTATCTATTCAAAACGAATTAAATTAAAAGAGCTTCAAAAACAATATGATTACATGGGTAGCTTTTGCGTTTACATAACTTTATATTACAGCAAATATGACATCAAAATAAGAAACCAAAAGCACATCAAGGCAATAATTCATATCGCAGACATCATAGGAGTATAACAAAATGAAGTAAATTGTTCACAATTTTAGATCATTATATTCACATGACTGAGTTTCAACTGCCTCTTGTAGAAAAGTCTTATATTAAGCTGAAAACCTAAGTTTGAAAGTTTCCTTCATTTAGTTGTTAAGATTAAATCTCTTCCAATCTCCTCTTCTGTTTCCCTTGTCCTTGAATTCCAGGATCACATCCAGTCCGATGGTTCGAATACGTGTAAGATTCCCTTCTCGTCGTAAAGTCTTTCCATGTTGGACCAGCTTACCTCTGTCTTGCTTCATACTTCTTGGAAGATCCGTGTAAGCCATAACCGGTTTCCTATCCTTAAAAAAGGGCCTGATTCGCTGTTGAAGCAAGATCCCATCCCTGTCGAACATAGATCCGAATCGGATGATCACAGGATCTGGTTGATGACTTCGGTTATCTTCACCTTCCCCATGCTTTCGTAACACGCAAAATATAGACCAGACAGGTCAACAGCACTCTTACATGGATCTATTTTTGGCGTATAGTGGTAAAGGCCTAACATTTCTCGCCTATATAAGAGCTGATCAAACTTATAGTTTCTATTGTTTTATTATCTCTTTTCTTTTGTGTCTCTTCGGTTCCTCTCTTTTTCTTTTTCTTCTGTCTCACTTTTCTCCTATAGCCTACTTATTGCGTTGTCTCTTCCTTGCATTTTCCCGTATGATTTCCTCTCATTTTGCTTGTCTTATATTATTCTCTTCACGTTTTCATCCATGCACCTTCCTCATTTCCTTTCTTTCTCCTGGGAACTTATTTATTATACGGTCCTTGTCCTCTCTCTCTCTTTCTCCCGTCGCTCTAGTCTCTCCCTTCCTCTCTCTCCTTATGCTTCTCTCACTCCATCCCCCTCCTCTTCACCCTCCACCTCTTCCTCTCCGTTCCCACCTCCCTCTCTTCCCCCTCCCTCTGTCGGTCCAAAAAGGGCCAATTCTGATCAAGACATTTATAGGAACCAGCCCGGCATTCCCACGAAAGACTGGCATGACTGGGATGACTATGTATTGTCGCCTGTCCGTCCGCACTATACCTATTCCGTTTTCTTCTTACATGTCTTCCTAGCACTTTTACAGAAATTCCTCAACCACCCGATATCCTCAGTTTGAGAATTGAGGAAAAGCCAGCTCCAAAATCTCGGCAAAATGCAATCTACACACAATTTGCATACCGCCGCGTGCCGTGTATCACGCAAATGTTGATCTGGGCGTAGCTGGTCCAGTGTTTCTTGAGACGTGGGATGGCCGTCGGGGCTATTATACCAAATCAGTGGTTTTCAACGGCTGGTCTTGCAAGGATAAACGTTTCTTTTCCCACACTTAAGTATTGTTTTCATAAAACTTAAACTACTTTAGATAAATAAACTGGAATCTTAAATGAGGTGTAATCAACGTGGGATTGTGAGTTTTATTTTCTTTGGTTTCAGACACTGCAGATATATCCGGGATCATAGACACACAAGTGGTATAGTTTTCAATTTGAACAGATTTCAAGTGAAACATATACCTTTAGGTCCGCTGCAGACTCCCAGTATTCGACGTTAAATATTCGATGTAACATGGAGTAGTGTATCTATACTACTCATGGGTACATTCGTTATTTAATCTATATATTCCAATTTTATTTCCAGTAATGTTTAAGTTCTAACGAATATTTGATGACATAAAATATATGATATATGTTATGTAGAATGTCTACAAGTGTGTAGAAAGTAACAAGTGTACTTTATTGTTACATCCCAGACATAACTTGTTATATAATACAGCTAATATACCAAAAATACGAACAACGTTATAAAGGTCTGAAACAACACCAAACTTAAACTTTCTTTTCAACAAAGCGCACAACTACAATGTGCAGTTATTTCACATTCAATGGTTGCACAAATCCGGCGGGCGTATTTATTTCTGCAATCATAATGGGCCGCAATATGCTAGCCCTAAACCTAAACCCTAAATCCTCAACCATAAAAACCATAAACCCTAATTCTAACCCTAACTCTAAAGGTTGTGTGTATTGCGGCCCATTATATGGTCGTAAGAAATTAAGCGTCCGGCGGAACGTCTTTGTTGCGCTATCTACGGTAGATAGCAACATTGGTGTATTTTTAACACACACTGTATAGTTTTTCACCTTATTTTTAAGCAAAGCTATAAGTAACGCACTCTGATATTTAAGTCTTATCTTTTAAAATTATATTATCCGCTGCATGGAGAGGTGATTTTTCTGATTTAGTTGATAATATATGTTGTGCTAGAGAACATAATAATTGTGTCCAAAATAAACTCAGGCCATGAGATTCAGTTTACACTTTCTTTTCAACAAGCAGTTCTAGCGCTTTTTCTGATACTTGAAGTTTCCACCACTTCTGCACTTGTTGTAAAGTACCAAAACTCACACAATAAAGTACCCTACTTCTCATGCCTCTCTTTAAAAAAAAAACTTTAGCCTATACAAATCACCTCTCTACGGTAAATATAGGGCCCACTCAAATAAACGTCCGTTCAAAAGCAACAACTTCTACCTCAACAACTTTTTACTTCAACTCTCCGCGCAACAAGGGTCATTATACCACAGCTACTTTGGCCACGAAGACGATCTTGAAAAGTTCAAAACCCCACCAGTATCTGATAGAGTCAATGCTACGGCTAAAAACAAATTTATTAAGCAAAATAAGGTTAAAGTCGGGATTTGTTTATATTGTTTTTATGCATGGTTGCTAAAAGGACCGTTGTATATCACCTATAATTAAATTTCATCAAAATGCTACTACAATGACTAAGTTAAGAAGCAAAATTTTCAAATTAAAACATTAAAAAACATAAGAAATTGTTTTGCATGCAAACAAGTTTTTCTCGTTTAAAGCAATTTCTGCGACATTGTCTTCATTTTTGCGTGAAGCGGTCATTAATAGTGGACATCTGTTGACCGTACGTTGTACGTTGGCCATTTTCCGCCGGCTTTTTGAAGCACCGGTGGGGACAACCATGACAACAGGAGGCGCACGTGCCGCAATTCTTTGGGCACATCTTCAAGAAAACTCCGCTATGAAATCTTAACACACCGCGACCCATTAACAACTTCTTCCTACGCCCTTCTAAATGCAAATCATTTTCCACTTTAGTGCCTTAGTACAGATACATGCCCACTTTAAGGAGCTTGATAAGTCGGCAAATGACTGAACAAATTATCGCTGACACTTCCGAGTGACTTGGCCCCATTTTTTACTCGCGTCATTATACGTCACCCATGCGTTATAATTCATCATTATACGTCATCCATGCGTTATAATTAGCAAATTGCACTGTTCTTTTTTTTTTTTTTTTCGTGTAAACCAACTTCAAATGTACTATACCTATAATACCCTAGGTGCGGTTTTACGCAGGAATTGCTTCATTTTGTGTTTTGTGCATTACATGATGCTTTTATAAGTAAAGATCCCAAATAGATTTAACAATGACACCGTGTGTTCAACCATTATTGTTTTGTCCACATTATGAGATGGCGATGGTTTTGATAACGTACTGATGGTAGAGTAATACAAAATAATGGCTTGTAATAAACCTACACAACTATGATTTCAGATAAGTTCCTCTTTTCTAGAACAGATCAAACGTATTTTTCATTCCTGTACGCCTATATGCCTATTTTCTATTGTTCCAAACTTTTCGGCCTTTCAAAACAGAGCACTTGCGTATTTATGGAATTCGATTGGCGATCTGGGTTAACTAGCAACAAGAACAACATCAAAATTCAACATCAACCACGGTGAATATCAATTAGGCCTATCATCTTCATCGTCATCGCCATCTTTGTCATCATCATCATCATCATCATCATCATCACCATCATCATCATCATCACCACCATCATCATCATCATCATCATCATCATCATCATCATCATCATCATCATCATCATCATTATCATCATCTTAAATTATCATCATCATCATCTGCGTCGTCGGCATCATCGTCATCACCATCTTCATCATCATCATCATCGTCATCATCGGTAATCATCATCATCTGCGTCGTTGGCATCATCATCATCATCATCATCATCATAATCATCATCATCATCATCATCATCACCATCATCATCATCACCATCATCTTCATCACCATCATCATCATCATCATCATATCATTATCATCATTAATCATAATCATCATCAGCATTATCAACAACAACAACAATGACTATAACAGTAACAGGAAGATTAAAACAAAAAGTCAGCATCAACAAAAGAAACATTTCAAATATAGACCACCTTCTTCAGTCTTTCTTGACAATAATCACCTACAAATTACATGAAATTTTATCAAATGAAATATTTCCTGCTTTTTCGATATTTTTGTGACAAACCCCACATGTAAGAAAAAAAGAAATAAACTTATAGCAATAATACAAACAAGCTCCTATCAATTTTCTTTAATATTGTCCGATTACTTAGGTTACATGCCTTAATAGAGACAAGTTTTCTCAGTTTCCCGATTGAGTCCAAATCAAGGGGTTAATCGAGAGATTAAAATGAATCAAAAAGGAACTTGAGAACACGGAGATATAAAATTTCTTAATTTTACAGGAAATTTGCACCGACATGCCGAGGGATATGGATAAATTGATACTTCAAGTTAATTTCAAAAATCTTTCCCGCTGGATATTAAGCGAACTTTAAGTCCAGAAATAGAAAAAAATATAAATAAAATCTGAAAAAATATCACCCAATAAGATAAAATGTCTTTGCATTCTAGAAAGAATAAATCGCGGGCGGGTTTTAACATACTTTCCACAAAAAGGTGGGTTTTGTATTGCATTTAATATGGGATCTTGTCATTAACCACTGAAAATGACGGGACCAATCATTTTTAAATAATGTTTAATGTTAATTTTATAAATTATGAACAGTAAAAGATCCTTTTAAAATTACAGTTACAGGTATAACCACAAAATTCCATAGATATCCGAAGAATTTATTGTTACATTTAAAACTTTTTACAATATTTTCTTGGTATTTTGCAGCGTAATTTGAAAATGTATAGGCATTTGTTGGCAAATTAGCTGCATTTAAAGCCATAATGTACGATCTTAAAATATGAAATTGGTCAATTTTTTTCAAACCTGATTTTTTTTTGCATATTTCTAATGTTTACATAATATGTCCCAACTTGCACCTAAATGGACTCAGCCAAATTTGTTGTTTTTGTAAGTCAACAGAGCAAAGTTCGACATAAAGTTATAATTTAAAAATTATGACATTATGTCCTCCCATAGAACTGCATGTTAAATGGCCAAAATAACTGTGGGGTTTCTTTCACTTTACCTTGTTAGCAGCTTAAAATGTACTGCAACCCTTCCCGGCAGTTATTACTAATATTATTTTAACATTTTGAATAAAGAATAACTAAATAAAAATTTGACGGAAATCGTACATCCAGGCTTTAACAGAGAAGTTTGACATAATGATTACTCTTACTTGTCTTTTACACATCTTGCCCATTAACTGTATAGGTATATTCTTATTACATAATGTAAAATAATTACAATTAATACTAATTTGATACCGGTATTATGCCTCCAGAATTTGGCAATTGTGTCATCATCATTTATTGAAAAAACGGGAAAGTTTCAACACAAAAATGATGACAGAGAAATGGGCTGTTTCAGTTGAAATACATACACCCCCTATAAAAGACATGACCTTAATCTCCCATAGAGGGGTGTAGATATCAAATGGAGTTACTCATTCAGATAGCTCCATTTGAAATTCACACTCCATGTGTGGAAGACTAAGGTCATGTCTTCCATATGGGGTGTGGATTTCAACTGGAACAGCCCGATGTTGGAACACGAATCTTGATCAGTATTATTGACTAAATAAACAAAGCTCGAAATAACTGGGTGCATTTGTCATGATTATGCTATAGAGAAAATAATTATTCATAGGGACAAACTTCGACTGACCTTAATTGTGTGAACAACGTGTGTTTCATTGTTATTACAAAAACGTATCACGTCCGTATCGTGACCGTGGTGACTAAAATATTTAGTTGATATTTGGACAAATTGGGGCATATGGTGTTTCGGGTTTAAGGTAAAATTACACCAGAAGAGAAAACGTATCTCTTAAATACTGCATAAATAAAAATGGTGGTCACCAAAAGGCATTATTCAATAAGGCCACATAAAAAAATAATTCGTTTAACGCCCGCCTCCCTCCTCAATTTCTGGGCTTAGTTCACATTAAAAAAAAATTTCATATTAGATTTAAATTTGTTAATACGATATATTAAAATGTTATTGCTGGTAAACATGTTAAGAGCTATCTCAAGAACACCTGAACCAATGCTGGGCTTGTTTCTACTCATTTTAATGAATTTTTCATGCTGATTCCAAATACAGTCATGAAAATATACAATTCTGAAATATTTGAAACTTCAAAGAAAATTTGGAACTTATCGTCAGCAACCTACATCCGCGTGGAGAGGGTTCTAGGATTATTTCTATACTTTCTGACCATCTTATCGTGCAAAAAATGAGAAAGACAAAATAGAAGTTCCAAGCAATAACCTCTTGTCATTCCCCTAGTGCCCTGACTTCTTCCTCATGTTAAAGTTTAGTCAAAACCGAGGCCTCCTTATAACCTATTCTAACTCACGACCGTGCACTTGTTATTAAACCAGGGCGCAACGGTTTGCCCATGACTACCAAATGTAACATTCACGTATATCCGACGAGTTAACCCTCTCCGTCGAGAGGTAGAAAGGTATTTAAATACATGAACTACTTTTTTTAAAAGCAAAATAAATAGAATTTCATATTTTTAGAACTAAAGTATATTGTAAAAATGCATTCAAATTTGTGTAAACATATACCTAATTGGTTTAGTGGTTAAATTAAAAATGCAATAGAATTTGTAAGAATTTACGCAAAAAGTTACAGTTTTAAAAGAAAGCACGTTTAAATAATTACACATTCTACTGAATTTTTATTCAATCGGATTAAGTGAAGCTGACAGATTTTTTCGATATGGTCCAGGGTTGATATGCACTATAACAAGGGTTGGTATGTGACTGGGAATGGGGATTCTTTTTCATGCGAGTAATGCTCCGGACATTTGGGCGTGTTTTAGGTCACTCGTGCGAGAATGTCGAGTTTAACCCATGTCCATGAAAGAGAGATCAAGAATCTAAATAAGGTGTTTAACTTTCAGAATTTGACATCTTTATTGTATTAAATTTAAATAAATACTTTCAATTGATGATGGGGAGAAGAAGAAAAAGACGAAAGGGAAGTAGCTGATCAATAGGTTACACTATATTTACTGCGGTAGGGTAGATGCCAACGCCCCACACGCCCTGATATCTACTGGTGATAAACTACCTGCTATCAGCAGTAGATATGAGGTATTGATATCTACCTGATATCAGCAGCAGATAGGGCATTGGTAAACTACCTGATATCAACAGTAGATAAGGCATTGATAAACTACCTGATATCAACAGTAGATAAGGCATTGATAAACTACCTGATATCAACAGTAGATTAGGCATTGATAAACTACCTGATATCAACAGTAGATAAGGCATTGATAAACTACCTGATATCAACAGTAGATAAGGCATTGATAAACTACCTGATATCAGCAGCAGATAAGGCATTGATAAACTACCTGATATCAACAGTAGATAAGGCATTGATAAACTACCTGATATCAACAGTAGATAAGGCATTGATAAACTACCTGATATCAGCAGCAGATAAGGCATTGATAAACTAGCTGATATCAACAGTAGATAAGGCATTGATAAACTACCTGATATCAGCAGTAGATATGGCATTGATAAACTCCCTGATATCAGCAGAAGATAAGACATTGATAAACTACCTGATATCAGCAGTAGATAAAGCAGTGATAAACTACCTAATATCAGCAGTAGATAAGACATTGATAAACTACCTGATATCACAGTAAATAAGGCATTGATAAACTACCTGATATAAGCAGTAGATATGAGGCACGGATAAACTACCTCATATAAGCAGTAGATAAAATATTGAAACTTCCTGATATCAGCAGTAGATAGGGCATTGATAAACTACCTGATATCAACAGTAGATAAGGCATTGATAAAGTACCTGATATCAGCAGTAGATTATGAGGCATTGATAAACTACCTGATATCAGCAGTAGATATGGGGCATTGATAAACTACCTGATATCAGCAGTAGATATGGGGCATTGATAAACTACCTGATATCAGCAGTAGATAAGGCATTGATAAACTACCTGATATCAGTAGTAGATAAGGCATGATAAACTATCTGATATCAGGTAGCTAATTTGGAAGAGGTGACTTTTCAGGGAATTTGTGAAAGAGGTCATGATGTTGGTAATTCCTCTGCTCGTGGTAGGGAGCCTGTTCCACAGGCGAGGAGCTGAGGTTGAAAAAGATAAATAGTTTAACCTAAGTTGAAAATTCATGTGACAAAACCAAATCAAATTATATGCTGATAATTACCACGTACTTTATCAACGCCTATACCTAAATTGCTGGAAGTTTATCAATGCTATATTATCTACTGCTGATATCAGGTAGTTTATCAATGGCATATCTACTGCTGATATTTGGTAATTTATCAATGCCTTATCTACTACTGATATCAGGCAGTCTATCAATGCCTTATCTACTGCTGATATCAGGTAGTTTATCAATACCTTATATCTACTGCCAATGCCTTATATCAGGTAGTTTATCACTGCCTTATCTACTGCTGATATTAGGTAGTTTATCACTGCTTTATCTACTGCTGATATTAGGTAGTTTATCAATGTCTTATCTACTGCTGATATTAGGTAGTTTATCAACGTCTTATCTACTGCAATGTCTTATCTACTGCTGATATCAGGTAGTTTATCAATGCTCTTATCTACTGCTGATATCAGGTAGTTTATCAATGCCTTATCTACTGTTGATATCAGGTAGTTTATCAACGCCTTATCTACTGTTGATATCAGGTAGTTTATCAACGTCTTATCTACTGCTGATATCAGGTAGTTTATCAATGCCTCATATCTACTGCTGATATCAGGTAGTTTATCAATGCCTTATCTACTGTTGATATCAGGTACTTTATCAATGCATTATCTACTGTTGATATCAGGTTGTTTATCAACGTCTTATCTACTGCTGATATCAGGTAGTTTATCAATGCCTCATATCTACTGCTGATATCAGGTAGTTTATCAATGCCTTATCTACTGTTGATATCAGGTACTTTATCAATGCATTATCTACTGTTGATATCAGGTAGTTTATCAACGTCTTATCTACTGCTGATATCAGGTAGTTTATCAATGCCTCATATCTACTGCTGATATCAGGTAGTTTATCAATGCCTTATCTACTGTTGATATCAGGTACTTTATCAATGCATTATCTACTGTTGATATCAGGTAGTTTATCAACGTCTTATCTACTGCTGATATCAGGTAGTTTATCAATGCCTCATATCTACTGCTGATATCAGGTAGTTTATCAATGCCTTATCTACTGTTGATATCAGGTACTTTATCAATGCCTTATCTACTGTTGATATCAGGTAGTTTATCAATGCCCTATCTATACTGCTGATATCAGGTAGTTTCAATATTTTATCTACAGCTAATATCAGGTAGTTTATCCGTGCCTCATACCAGTATCTACTTCTGATATCAGGTAGTTTATCAATGCCTTATTTACTGTTATATCAATGATATCAGGTACTTTATCAATGCCTTTTCTACTGTTGATATCAGGTAGTTTATCAATGCCTTATCTGCTGCTGATATCAGGTAGTTTATCAATACCTCATCATATCTACTGCTGATATCAGGACGTTTATCAATGCATGCCTTATCTACTGCTGATATCAGGTCGTTTATCAATGTCTTATCTACTGTTGATATCAGGTAGTTTATCAATGTCTTATCTACTGCTGATATCAGGTAGTTTATCAATGCCTTATCTGCTACTAATATCAGGGAGTTTATCAACGCCTTATCTACTGCTGATATCAGGTAGTTTATCAACGCCTTATCCACTACTGATATCAGGTAGTTTATCAATGTCTCATATCTACTGCTGGTATCAGGTAGTTTATCAATGCCTTATCTACTGTTGATATCAGGAAGTTTATCAACGCCTTATCTACTGCTGATATCAGGTAGTTTATCAATGCCTTATCTGCTGTTGATATAGGAAGTTTATCATTGCCTTATCTACTGCTGATATCAGGTAGTTTATCAATGTCTTATCTTCTGCTTCTTCTTCTTCTTCTTTCGTGTCCTTACATCAAACTGTTCTTATCCACTGAGAAACACACTTTTGTGCCCGTTGAGAAAATTGCGCCAGATCGTCTGTCGTCACAGGATCTTCCAAAAGCGGGCATTCCAGCAGATGCTGCATCGTCTGTGGCTCTTGTCCACAATCACACATGGTCGGGCCACTGATGTATCCCCATTTGTGAAGGGTATCCTTGCAACGCCCAACACCGATTCGGAGGCGGTTAAGGCATCTCCAGTTTGCCCAGACTTCGTTTGCTCCTGGAGGTAGTGATTCTGTGGGTTGAATCCCCATCTCAGTGGTGACTGCTTCAGATGAAAGCCTTTCTTTCCACATCTGGGTGCGAGCCTCTGATGATGTTGTTTGCAGAGGGAGGGTGCTTGTGATGAAGCTTTTCCTTGACTTCAACCGTCTGGTTGGTGGTGTGTGGTTGAAGAGGGGGTGTCTTACATCCGTGGTCTGTTTACGGCGTTCCTCTTTGCTTGCCACAGCTCTCCGGATGTCAGGTGGTGCGATACCTGCCAAGAGGTAGACCTTGTCCATGTTGGTAGGCCTTAGACATCCTGTGATGGAGCGGCAGCTTGCGTTGAGTGCAGAGTCTAGCTTCCTAGCATGTGATGATCTCTCCCAAGCAGGGCATGCGTATTCCGCGGTGGAGAAACTCAAAGCCAGTGCTGTTGATCTGATGGTATCTGGGCTAGCACCCCATCTGGTGTTGGCAAGTTTGCGCAAGATGTTGTTGCGTGTGCTGACCTTGGCCTTGGTCTTCTCCACGTGGGCCTTGTAGGATAGGCATCGATCTAGTGTGACCCCGAGGTACACTGGGTTAGGGCAGAAAGTGAGCTTGGTACCAGACCAGGTGATGTTCAACTGTCGCTTGATATCAGGTAGTTTTTCAATGTCTTATCTACTGCTGATAGCAGGTAGTTTATCAATGCCTTATCTTCTGCTGATATCAGGTGGTTTATCAATGCCTTATCTGCTACTAATATCAGGGAGTTTATCAACGCCTTATCTTCTGCTGATATCAGGTAGTTTATCAATGTCTTATCTACTGCTGATAGCAGGTAGTTTATCAATGCCTTATCTACTGCTGATATCAGGTAGTTTATCAATGTCTTATTTACTGCTGATATCAGGTAGTTTATCAATGCCTCATATCTA
Organism: Amphiura filiformis; assembly: GCF_039555335.1. Lineage (NCBI taxonomy): Eukaryota > Metazoa > Echinodermata > Ophiuroidea > Amphilepidida > Amphiuridae > Amphiura > Amphiura filiformis. The sequence continues at coordinate 18,295,435 of NC_092629.1, forward strand.
CTGCTGGTATCAGGTAGTTTATCAATGCCTTATCTACTGTTGATATCAGGAAGTTTATCAACCCCTTATCTACTGCTGATATCAGGTAGTTTATCAATGCCTTATCTGCTGTTGATACAGGTAGTTTATCAACCCCTTATCTACTGCTGATATCAGGTAGTTTATCAATGTCTTATCTTCTGCTGATATCAGGTAGTTTATCAATGTCTTATCTACTGCTGATAGCAGGTAGTTTATCAATGCCTTATCTACTTCTGATATCAGGTAGTTTATCAATGCCTTATCTACTGCTGATATCAGGTAGTTTATCAATGTCTTATCTACTGCTGATATCAGGTAGTTTATCAATGCCTTATCTGCTACTAATATCAGGGAGTTTATCAACGCTTTATCTACTGCTGATATCAGGTAGTTTATCAACGCCTTATCCACTACTGATATCAGGTAGTTTATCAATGCCTTATCTACTGTTGATATCAGGAAGTTTATCAACCCTTATCTACTGCTGATATCAGGTAGTTTATCAATGCCTTATCTGCTGTTGATATAGGAAGTTTATCAATGCCTTATCTACTGCTGATATCAGGTAGTTTATCAATGTCTTATCTTCTGCTGATATCAGGTAGTTTATCAATGTCTTATCTACTGCTGATAGCAGGTAGTTTATCAATGCTTTATCTACTTCTGATATCAGGTAGTTTATCAATGCCTTATCTACTGCTGATATCAGGTAGTTTATCAATGTCTTATCTACTGCTGATATCAGGTAGTTTATCAATGCCTTATCTGCTACTAATATCAGGGAGTTTATCAACGCTTTATCTACTGCTGATATCAGGTAGTTTATCAACGCCTTATCCACTACTGATATCAGGTAGTTTATCAATGCCTCATATCTACTGCTGGTATCAGGTTGTTTATCAATGCCTTATCTACTGTCGATATCAGGAAGTTTATCAACGCCTTATCTACTGCTGATATCAGGTAGTTTATCAATGCCTTATCTGCTGTTTGTTTACCCAGGTAGGTCCTTGAGGAACACATGCTAATCCACGGAAAACCATGGACCGTTCCAAGCTCATACAAATGCACAAGCCTGAATAGCCAGTGTAGGCTAATATATGCATGCTGGCCTAGATAGCTTTGATAAACAAAGCAAGAAATGGAAGAAAATAGCTAGGAAAAAGAGAAAAGAGAGAAGGCCACTCCCAAACACAATTGTACAATTTTACTCTTAGCCCTTACTTCGTGAGAAAGGAAACTGGAATTCCAATCTCAGGCCCCGATGCAAAGGCTTGTGTTGATATAGGAAGTTTATCAATGCCTTATCTACTGCTGATATCAGGTAGTTTATCAATGCCTTATCTTCTGCTGATATCAGGTAGTTTATCAATGTCTTATCTACTGCTGATAGCAGGTAGTTTATCAATGCCTTATCTACTGCTGATATCAGGTAGTTTATCAATGTCTTATTTACTGCTGATATCAGGTAGTTTATCAATGCCTTATCTACTGATGATATCAGGGAGTTTACCAATGCCTTATCTACTGCTGATATCAGGTAGTTTATCAATGCCCCATATCTACTGCTGATATCAGGTAGTTTATCAATGCATGCCTTATCTACTGCTGATATCAGGTAGTTTATCAATGCTTTATCTACTGCATCGTTATCAGGTAGTTTATCACTGCCTTATCTACTACTGATATCAGGTAGTTTATCAATGCATGCCTTATTTACTGCTGATATCAGGTAGTTTATCAATGCTTTATCTACTGCATCTGTTATCAGGGAGTTTATCAATGCCTTATCTACTGTTTATATCAGGTTGAGCTAGTTTATCAATGCCTTGTCTACTGTTTATATCAGGTAGTTTATCAATGAAGAAAAGAAAGCAGAAACTAAAGCAGGAGCTGTCCTCTTGTCTGATCACACTGCTAGCTTCAACTTCTTCAAATGGTTGTTCGGTGACTTTCTCCAATATATATTGAATCTATTAATATTAATAGACATGAATACGCATGACTTTATAGCGGCGCAGATAGGAAGACACATTAAAACAGCAACAACATCTAAATACCGCTAATGGAAATTGATCCAAGACACTATCTCCGTATAAAGAAGGCTGCGAATTTGGCTTGCCGTTTCTCTTGATGGATTCCTGCATGCATGCTCCATGCAATATTCACGCGTCGCTGTCCGAAATTATTCATAGAAAACGTGAGGTGTGAATAATTCCGTCAGCTCAGGAGTTGACTTTTAGAATAAAAGGTCCGTTTTGACAAGTATCATCATGTTTATGGGTAAAATAGCCATAATCATTGCATCTTCGATGGCCTTTTCGGTTTTTCAATTTTTCCTCTATAGCATTTAAAGCACGTTTTTAAATATCAATAGCAGCGTAAAATATGGTGGCGCTTTATCACTCACCGTATTTTGGTAGCAAATTTGAGTCACAGCATTGCCATAAAGTCACAAAGACTTGCTTCGGCCAGCTACAAAATGGGGCTTCAGACATGGGTATGGGGCAATCAAGTCCCCGGATCAAGTCCCCTGATCAAGTCTCAAGCTTATTTCCACAATCGAATAACTTTGGCCGACTTGTCTTCTCTAAGCTTATAAGCTTCCTTGGTGAGAGTAATGTTGACCACCTGTTAGGTTCAGGTGTTAAAAAAACAACTCGGATTTTGATTTTGAAGACACAACTTAATCATGTTAATCGGCCTATGGTTAAAATCTAATTCTTTCAAAAATTGAAAAATTGCACATTGATACATTCAGTTTGTTTATTTGTTTCTAAGTAGAATTTGATTAGATAAATCACTTACTCCTTTGATATAATTCACATATTAATTATGCTCTCCAATTTGTTTTCAAAACATGTTTGTCTCAGAGATTAGAGTATTGGTTTCCATTTATACGATCGCCATGATCACGTATAGGCCCTATGTGTTGTTCATATTCTGCTGAAGACATTACTCTCCACACGACTGTCGACTGCAGACAGACAACAAGCTCCATTCTTTTTTCAAAAGTTCAAAAATTTCAGAAATGTACATTTCCATGACCATATTTGGAATCAGCATGAAAAATGCATTAAAATGAGTACAAACAAGCATAGTATTGGTTTAGTAGTTGTTGTGATAGCTGTTGATATTTTGAGAAAATATCTCAAAATTGTGACTTTTTATGTTGAAGCCTATAGCTAGCACACAGAGCATTAATAATTGACGCATATCACCAATTTATTCAGCCCGAAACCCTCACAGCATACTTTACAGCCTTTTAAACACAACCCCGGAATTGATCGCTGAGCTTCGGCTTGTAACTCAATAACACACTGCATCATCGGTGATAATACACGGCAATAGAAATCACTGTGCAAAAACAGTAATAAAAAAAAAAAAAAATTATACAAATTTACCTAAATATACCAACTTTAAGAACAACTGAGTCAAATATCTCTAGACTGTACACGTTTGTAAACATTTTATGTTTAGGCTCAAATTTAGGAATATTAACATACACAAAAATATGTTTTTAAAATTAATAAAATAAAACAACTAAGGGTTAAACACACAGTGATTTCTCGAGACATGAGAATATCATGATAATACCCCCGATACCCTACGGAATCGATGAAATAGAGACCGAATCCATATATGCAATTCGTCCTGAGCGCATTTAGAACCCTCCAAATATAAGATGTTCTACAAGAGCTTTGATGTGTCGTACTAGAGCCGAGTTATCAGATCAATTTGTTCGCCATTAGTCTTTATAACTACCTCTTTAATAAAATGACAAAATGAATATGTTTTGCATATCGTTTTCAATGACACGGATACTGAGAAGCTCTGGAACAACTTAATGGGATTGTATTTATTCATTTATTTTTTTGATATTAACATATTCGATTTTGATGCAACATCTAAAGAACATCTAGAGAAAATTATCGCCATGTTCAAATGTATTAATGTAACTTGTAACTTAATAACCCTTCAAACACTTCAAAATTTTAAAAATTTAGAATTGTATATTTTCATGTCAATATTTGGAATCAGCATGAAAAATACATTTAAATGAGTACAAACAAGCCTAGTATTGGTCCAGTGGTTGTTGTGATAGCTCTTGATATTTTGAAATATCTCAAAAGTTGGACTTTTGTGTTAAGACTTTGGTCAGCGCACGCAGAACATTAAAATTTAAAAAAAATCTAAATTATTTGATATCAGAAGGATATTCCTCGTATTCAAAATGCAATTTGGTGTGTCTGATGTGCTCTGAGGTCCCACAAAAGTACTGTTCAAACGTCGCTATTCGAGCCCTTTAAGAAAAGGCTAAGAAAAATAAGGAAATAAGCTTAAGAAATAAGCAAAATTTACTAATCCCTACACTTGCATTATTATAGGCCTATTGTATAATTATTGCACAACCACCAATTCAGTAAGGAATTGAAGGGTACATCTGGATATAATAAAGATTTATCTCAATTAACAAATCAGTTAAATAGAACATTTATCCGTACCCAAAACATCAGTACCATTTACCAACTGCGAAAGGCGTTGAGCGCGAAAGATGATAACCGCGAAAGACGGGTGACCGCTAGTAGATAGTTGAAACAAAATCTTGATTTTTAGTTACATTATTCAATAACTTTTCCAAAAGTGTAACAAAAATTTCCTCTAAGAATTGTGCTTCCGTGAAATATTGATATTACTTTTGCCATTTAATATAAAATAAATGTTGATTCATCTTGTATATAGATTATATGTATTAGATTATGTAAATTAGGTCATTATAATTGTCTCTTGGTGTGCCGCAATTATAGCAAGCAACAGTGCGCGGGAAACAGGAATCATAACGCATAATTTATATGCGTGGGAAATATTTATAATCCAACATGTCCGAGCAATGGCGTAGCCAAGGAGATGGTGAGGGGGAAATGGCCCTCCCCCTAAATGTATCTTCCCCCATGCTCACCCTGTGGGATGCTGGTCGCCATAGTAGGTCTACGGTTTTAGGCCTTTTTTGTACTTTTAGCCCATTTTTAACAATCTTCGTCAAATGTTCCCGCCTTGAAAGTTCCCTTGTCTTCTTTCCCCTCACCCTCTGGAAGGCCCTAGCTACGCTACTGCAAGTAACTATACCCCTTCTGAAAAAAAAAACCCCAACTTGTTTCTTATCTAACAATATAATCCCTTTAATCACACTGAAATAATAAAACAATTCTTTGCGGCAGTTATTGCCAACAAGGAGACTAAATTAATCCTAACAAGTTAAAAATGAAAGAAAAGATAACTGTTTAAAAATACTGTAAAAAAAGGTTGCACTGAAAAGGTGTTTAAAAACATGCGTTCCGTAAATTGTACACAAATTGTATCAAACTTTGATATCGAATTTCACCTGGAACTGGATTTCCATTCAACTTATTTTGTTGATTGAGTAGTGCTGAGTGTGTGTTGGTTAAGTGGTTCTTCAGAAGGTCCTTGATTTCTTGAGATCTATGCCTATTCCATGACAGCTGCTTGCATAGCTTTCGAGTACATGATGTTTAATTAAATAGACCTATTTAGCAAATCTTTAGTGTTGTCAAAAGGTAGACAATTTCCTGTTCATTTGCATTAATTACCAACCGGCAGCGGTAAAACAAAGAACAAACATTGCCGTACAATTGAATTAACGCGGGTGTCGATTGCAAACGACAAGTATCAATTTTGTCTTTTTAAATTGAAAAATTTCAGAATTGTATAATTAATAATATCATAACCATATTTGGTATCAGTATGAAAAATGCATTAAAATGAGTACAAACAAGCATAGTATTTGTTCAGTGGTTCTTAAGATAGCTCTTGATATTTTGAGAAAATATCTCAAAACTTGACTTTTTATGTTGAAGTCTATGGCCAGCATGTAACCCTTTATGAAAAGTCATCCATTTGCCACAGGGCACGTTTTTTACCAAATTTTCAAGAAAAAAATGTATTATTTTGTATCTTTATAGTTTTGTTTGTTTGTTTGTTTGTTTGTTTGTTTGTTTGTTTGTTTACCCAGGTTGGTCCGTGAGGGACACATGCTAATCCATGGAAAACCATACAAATGCACAAGCCTGGATAACCAATGTAGGCTAATAAATATGCATGCTGGCCTAGATAGCTTTGATAAACAAAGCAAGAAATGGAAGAAAATAGCTATAGGAAAAAGAGAAAGGAGAGAAGGCCACTCCCAAACACAATTGTACAATTTTACTCTCAGCCCTTACTTCGTGAGAAAGGAAACTGGAATTCCAATCTCAGGCCCCGATGCAAAGGCTATTTTATATAAAGTGTATTGTGTGACGTTAATGCATTCAATGAGTACAAACAGGCCTAGTATAGAATGTGTACATGTTCTTTTTGGTAGGTTTAAAACCATATGAAGCAAAATCTGTGCTTTAACTTTCTACGCGGTGTCAACTGCAGACGAAAAATTTCATTTTTTTTAATTCAAAAATTTCAAAATTGTAAATTTTCATGACCATATTTGGAATCGGCATGAAAAATGCATTAAAATGAATACAAACAAGCATTGGTTAAGTTGTTCTTAAGATAGCTCTTGATATTTTGAGAAAACATCTCAATTAAAGCTTTATGTTTAAGCTTAATGGCTACGCAGAGCATTAACAAACATGGAATATGTTGGCGCGTGAATAATTAATAATAATCTGAGCAATCGTAAGGGTTTTGAATACATTGCATAATAGTGATTAGTGTAATGCTTACAAGTACGGTAATTAACTGCACTCATGACACGAGTACTAATAAATAGAATTTGGTTGGAATTAATAATATGCACAATGGGATATTGCCTTTTGCCAAAGGAGTCATTCGTGATATCCCAGCATGCATCACGATATTAGGTTATTTTAGAAAAATATGCGCACACTTATAGAGAGAGGTTCTTTTTTTATGATTGCGTTTACTACCATTTTACGATGTTTTTGACAACTTGCACTTTATCAATAATTACAAATAACAGAACATACTCTTTTTACAAAATACTGTTTAAAATGATATCAGAAGAACATTTGTACATGCCGAATGAACTTTTATTTTGTGTGTGTGTTACTGTTCTCTGACTCTTCCGTAACACCATTCTGCATGTTTTGACAATCGTGAATAAAACCGATTTTTGGCAAAGTTACCATTATAATTTATATTACGTGAAGTTGTGAGAAAATACAGCAAGAGGCAATGGACCAGTTGCGTATAGCCAGGTGAGAGCCGACTGGCATATATCCACCACAGAAAATTTGCACGGATGAAATGGGGACGGCAAAGAGTAAAATGAAATAATGATTGATAACATTGAACACAAATTTGATAAATAGGAACGAAGATTTGGTTTGTTACCCCCCCCCCAGGACAGAGAGGCAAAGAGAGAGAGAAAGAGAAAGAGGGGGAGAGAGGGTGAGAGAGATGAGGAGGATAGAGGGAGAGGGGACAGGGAGAAGAAACAACGAGTGAAGAAAGCATGGGAGAAAGGTAAAAGCAAACTAACAAAGACAAAAACGGACTATAACATGAATGTACGATGTTAAAATGGAAAAAAATTCGGAAACCAAAATAGGCCTATTTTGAAAAGAAAACATTGCTTGTCCCTTTAATTGTCACGCTAAGCATGCTGGGAACGTATTCCGCCATCTTGAAGTACTACAGCTTTATTTTTACCATTAATAGTAACTCAAGGTTCCCTTACTGATAATAATTGAGAGGGGCTTTAATTTGATGAGAGTGATGGGTTTGATTAAAACACATGCAGGTACAAGAAGAAATAACTACTTGATTCCAGCAAGAACAAGTACCTAGCAATATAATGAAATAGATGAATATAGTCAACAAGGCGTTAACCTTTAATATGCTCAAGTAAAGGTCTGGTGATAAATGCAAAAGTTATAAAATTTCGATTTTTTTTTAAACATTTTAATTTGAAATCAACATGAAAAATGTATTCAAATGAATACAAACAAGTTCATGTTTAGGTCAGAGATCATTAAAATAATACTTGTAAAATATACAATTTGAGATTCTTAAAAGATGTTCATTATGAAAACACGTACACTCCAGTGCTATTAGATGAGATATTGAGAGCCCTTGACATACTGTTGTAGTAGATATTACGACAAGGAGTGTATATTTAGTGCCAATAGCTTGTACTCGTGTTTGAAGGAAGCTTTCACGTAACGATTTTCAGTCACTTAAGATGAAGAGCGGCTGTTCTAATAAGTGCTTGGACGCCCTTCATGCTCTTTGTCAAATTATAACAACATTGTTTTATTTAGATACCCTTATAGGCATTATAGCGATATCATTTGTTGGCGTGATGTTTTGTTATGCGGAAACATACTTGGACACTGATAGGTCCGATGAGACCATAGGCCAAAACATTGAGAGTAGCCTCTGCAGCGTGGTACATAATTGGTTAAGGTCTTTGATTCTTATACAAGACGTATATTTCCTGGTGGAGGCAACAAAACATTGAAAAGTATCAGCTCTTTACACATTATTCAAATTGTGGGTGGATGTAGTGGATGACAAAGATCTCAACGCAGCCAGTTCCGAGCAGGGTACTTCATCGGAGAACAGTGTCTGAGCACTGACTAATTCACTCATGCACCCAATGCTATCAGTAGTAGATAGCTTAAAATGATTACAGTGCTATCAGCAGTAGATAGCTTAAAATGATTAGTGTATACAGCAGTATAGATAGCTTAAATGATTACAGTGCTATCAACAGTAGATAGCTTAAAATTATTACAGTGATATCAGCAGTAGATAATTTAAAATGAGTACAGTGCTATCAGCAGTAGATAGCTTAAAATGATTACAGTGCTATCAGCAGTAGATTAAAATGATTACAGTGCTATCAGCAGTAGATAGCTTAAAATGATTACAGTGATATCAGTAGTAGATAGCTTAAAATTATTACAGTGATATCAGCAGTAGATAATTTAAAATGAGTACAGTGCTATCAGCAGTAGATAGCTTAAAATGATTACAGTGCTATCAGCAGTAGATTAAAATGATTACAGTGCTATCAGCAGTAGATAGCTTAAAATGATTACAGTGATATCAGTAGTAGATAGCTTAAAAATAAAATCATGTAGACATATTACTATAATAGGTATGCCCTAGATGGAAAGAAATAAGAAGCACCAATTAAACTTACTATAGACTTTCTATATTTTAGTTATCAAATGATTTAAACAGTTTAGTATAGTCCTTACCGTGATGCGTGTATGGCTTACACTTGCAACCAGTAAATACCAGGGGTGTCTGTGAAGTGTCTGGCAAAGCCTTTGCATTTCACTTGTTCGCATAGATGAATTCATCAATTGAGTAGAAAAGACAATCGAAATTTTGTGGTTAATTGCTATGGTTTGAAATGTTTTAGCACCACTCCTTAAAAGCATTTCACAACCTATTGCATATCGGTGACTCAAGATTGGTTTATAGTTCAGCGATTTTCTCGCACCGAGCGATCTGACAAGCTATCGGTCTATACAGGGTGTTCTTGTAAAGTGTGCTGAGGCTTGTGGATCAACGTATAGGCATTGTGTCTGTGCGTAGCGCACTATAAATCACTGCGCCTTTTTCTTTCTTTCTTTCTTTCTTTCTTTCTTTCTTTCTTTCTTTCTTTCTTTCTTTCTTTCTTTCTTTCTTTCTTTCTTTCTTTCTTTCTTTCTTTCTTTCTTTCTTTCTTTCTTTCTTTCTTTCTTTCTTTCTTTCTTTCTTTCTTTCTTTCTTTCTTTCTTTCTTTCTTTCTTTCTTTCTTTCTTTCTTTCTTTCTTTCTTTCTTTCTTTCTTTCTTTCTTTCTTTCTTTTCTTTCTTTCTTTCTTTCTTTCTTTCTTTCTTTCTTTCTTTCTTTCTTTCTTTCTTTCTTTCTTTCTTTCTTTCTTTCTTTCTTTCTTTCTTTCTTTCTTTCTTTCTTTCTTTCTTTCTTTCTTTCTTTCTTTCTTTCTTTCTTTCTTTCTTTCTTTCTTTCTTTCTTTCTTTCTTTCTTTCTTTCTTTCTTTCTTTCTTTCTTTCTTTCTTTCTTTCTTTCTTTCTTTCTTTCTTTCTTTCTTTCTTTCTTTCTTTCTTTCTTTCGGAAAAAAGAAAAAGAAAGAATCACAGGTGTGCTCAGCAATACCGTACATGACATTCAGTGATCAATGTAATTGACTATTTGTCATTGGGACTTTGATTATTTGTCACTTCAGATAGGAGTCTGAAAAAAAGACGATGAAAGAATACAAAAAACAACAAAAAATTGGGCAATTCCATTTGAAACCGACAATCCCCCTGTGGAAGATTTAGCTGAAGTCTTCCACAGAGGGAGTATGGGTTTCAAATATAATAGGTTTGGTAACCATACTCACCCCAGTTGTGGAAGAAATTTGTATGATCATAATAGTAAAGAGGCAAGTATGGAGCTCAAAATAATTAATCCTGTAGCCAATTTCATCAGAAAAACATACTCCCTCTGTGGAAGATGTCTCTAAATCTTCCAAAGGGGGTTGACAGATTTTAAATATAATAGCCCATTGTATGTGACATTTGAAGTAGCGGAGAAATAAACTCATTAAACTGAGTTCCGAAGAGGTTTATTTTTATCATCATTATTCGTCGGAAACTTAGCTCTGAAAGAATTTACAGCATCAGCAATGAGATATTTTAAATATTGTAAAGGAAAATTGGGAAATGTACTTATTGAGCATATAGGGGAGCATTCTTAACTTGAGCATCTCTGCTACATTTTCATGCTATCAGCAGTAGATAACTCGATATGTGCTGGAACTCAATGCCATGCTTTCAGCAGTAGAAAGAATATGCTATAAGTAACAGCTAAAGCTAACGACAATAGATAGCTTATCATGCTAGCAGCAGTATATACCTCACCATGCTATCTACAGTAGATAGCTTAACATGCTCCAGAAGTAGATAGCTTGCCATGCTATCCGCAGTAGATAGCTTTACCGTCCTATCAGCAGTAGAAAGCTTACCATGATATCAGCAGTAGATAGCTTACTTTGCTATCAGCAGTAGATATCTTACCATGATATCAGCAATAGATGGCTTACCATGACATCAGCAGTAGATAGCTTACCATGCTATCAGCAGTAGATAGCTTACCATGCTATCAGCAGTAGATAGCTTACTATGCTATAAATTATCAGTAGATAGCTTAACATGCTATCAGCAGTAGATAGCTTACCATGCTATATACAGTAGATAGCTTAACATGCTCCAGTAGTAGATAGCTTACCATGCTATCTGCAGTAGATAGTTTACCATGCTATTAGCAGTAGATAGTTTACCATGCTATCAACAGTAGATAGCTTACCATGCTATATACAGTAGATAGCTTAACATGCTCAGTAGTAGATAGCTTACCATGCTATCTGCAGTAGATAACTTACCATGCTATTAGCAGTAGATAGTTTACCATGCTATCAGCAGTAGATACAAAAAGCCTCAGTTGAGATTGGATTAAGCACTTCCTTTCTCTTGACCCAAAGGCTGACATTAAAATTGTTAAATTGATTGTTGGGAGTGACCTTCTTTTCCAAACAGGCCAGTATGCTTATATAGGCTTTTAAGCCTGGTTTGAGCATTTTGTTTGAGCCTGGTTCCATCAGGACCCAAGCGTGTCTCCACACGGATCGACCGTTTAAACAAACAAACAACCCGTCCAGCAGTACCGTAGATAGCTTACCATGCTATCAGCAGTAGATAGCTTACCATGCTATCAGTAGTAGATAGCAATACCATGCTATCGGCAGTAGATAGCTTACCATGCTATCAGCAGTAGATAGCTTACCATGCTATCAATAGTAGATAGCTTACCATGCCATCAGTAGTAGATAGCTTACCATGCTATCAGCAGTAGATAGCTTACCATGCTATCAGCAGTAGATAGCTTACCATGCTATCAGCAGTAGATAGCTTACCATGCTATCAGCAGTAGATAGCTTACCATGCTATCAGCAGTAGATAGCTTACCATGCTATCAGCAGTATCTATAGCAAATCACAGAATGGGCCTTTAGATAACATTACATTGGAATATTTTGCAGTAAGTTTTCAACAAATGTTTTAGAATGTTATGAAAAAATTTGATACCCGTCATACAGTTTATATAATCCGACGTTTAACCGTTTTATGGCAACCTTTTCTAACATTTTAAGAATAATGTCGAAAACGTGTTGTACGGTATTTGCTGGTAGTAGCTAACAGACCATGCAATCCGTAATATTTAGATTGACCATGGCTTTTGCGTTCTTGATGATTAACTTCAATAATAAACGAAAGTCGGTCATGTACTTTATGACCATGTAATGATCTTGTAAACCTATGCTTGACAGCCACATAACAAGTAATTTATGAATAACGTTTTATATAAGTTTACAAAAAATATTTACATTTCATTGAATTCTTTATTCTTCATCGAAGCTTAAAGTTCAAACTTTATGTTAAATGCAAACGGAGCGTAAATACCAAATAATCAAGTTTATCCCTCTCCGCGATTGACTGCAGACGAAAAGTTCACAATTGAAAAATTGCAGAATTGTTAATTTTCATAACTATATTTGGAATCATCATGAAAGATGCATTAAAAGGAGTACAAACAAGCCTAGTATTAGTTCAGTGGTTCTTGAGAAAGCTTTTGATATTTTGAGAAAATATCTAAAAACTTGAACTTTTTATGTTGATTTTGGCCACAGCTTGCAAAGTAATTTATTAATAGAGCGTACGTATGGTTTGCAATTGGCTAAGCATTTAAAAGTAAAGTAATACATTTCAATCATTTGTTACGAATACGGTAGTTTAAAAACATATTTTTCTTAAAAGTTAATATTTATTATTGCTTTATCGTGTGTATTTTGTCTTTTTGTATTACTATAGTTGTATTTGCATGGAACTCATCTATTAAAAGTCCCTTCTCCCCCTCTAGAAGATTTTGGAAATATCTTCAACAAGGGGTGTATGAATTTTGAATTGAAGCACATTAACAAACTCGAACCTCACCCTCCCGGAAGATTGGAAGAAACCCCCAGGTAGGCTTGCAAAGCTATAAAAATAGTATATGGCGTCGTGAATTCTGCACGCATGACTTTGACAGTGATTCCAGCACAAGTATAAAAAATTATTAACATTATTTATAAATTCCTTAAAAGTGAAGAATAAGAAATGAAAAATTTTGCAAAAAAACGAAGAAAAGAGCAGTATTGACGAAGCTGAAGCCCCATTCAAATGCATGTAGCTAATTTATATACTGTCAGTGTATAAATTACAGATTCCTGTAAATGCCCTTTTTTGTCTTAAATACACAGCTTTCAGCTGAACCACTAGCATGCAGGATCTGTTAGCACATCTATGACAATGACAAAGGTACCAAAATCTGAATTTTGATGATTTTTTCGATTGTCCGGATGAGCAAATCACTGAATGGGCCTTTAAAACTCTCAAGTTAATTGGGAGATGTCGAAATAATTTGATAAGATTATGGTACAAGGAAGGACCTTTGCACATTGGATCACCTTTATACTTCACATCAAAACAAAAGAAAAGAATAAGAACACGATAAGAAATCTTTTTACTTTCCATTCCAATTTTATATTATAAGATTACCACATCAGTTGCAAAATTAGAAAATTCAATTTTGAAAATGTCTTTTAAAAGAGACCGAATCGCTAAGAATCACCGTAGATACATCGTAAAAACTCTATAAAGTGGCATTTTGGAAATTAGTTTATACCAAGTTCACCCGACCAAAACCACCCCAATGTAATAGCGATTAGCGGCATCAAATCCAAGTATTTACCGTAATCTTTTGTCTTAATTATATCGGCCGCACGTGCACACAACATAATAGTTTTCTACACCCGTAAGGGTCACTCTGCTCATATAGCCTATACCTATTGTCATTTTCTTTGCCAACGGCATAATGGTTAAGCACTCTGTATCTTGGTCATGATCATTTCGGTCCGAGCTATTCCCATTTAACAAAGCTCTATAACTTGTCTTGTATCATACCATACTTTCCGATTCTATTTATTTATTTATTTATTTATTTATTTATTTTTTATTTATTTATTTATTTTTTTATTTATTTATTTATTTATTTATTTATTTATTTATTTTTTTATTTATTTATTTATTTATTTATTTATTTATTTATTTATTTATTTATTTATTTATTTATTTATTTATTTATTTATTTATTTATTTATTTATTTATTTATTTATTTATTTATTTATTTATTTATTTATTTATTTATTTATTTATTTATTCATTCATTCATTCATTCATTCATTCATTCGTTCATTCATTCATTCATTCGTTCATTCATTTATTTATTTATTTATTTATTTATTTGTTTGTTTGTTTGTTTATTTATTTATTTATTTATTTATTTATTTATTTATTTATTTATTTATTTATTTATTTATTTATTTATTTATTTATTTAAGTAGCTTAAGTAGTGGTTTAATAAATTAGATTTTATGGTTTAAAACATTTATCTTGTGGATAGTTTTATTTGTAAGTAGGTCTATGTACAATTTTGTCAAGATAAAACGATTTATGTCCACCGGGTCTTCTATGTGGTAAGCCAACAAAAAAAAAACCCCACACATTTTGGTGACATTGCTAACTGTTCGGCACAAACTCTATAGAAACACTTTATGATTTAGGACTACGTGCTAACCATAAAGGCTTCAACAATAAAAGTCCAAGTTTGATTTCCTCCAAATATTAAGAACTATCTCAAGAACCACTGAACCAATACTAGGCTTTTTTGTACTCATTTGAATGCATTTTTCATGTTGATTCCAAATATGGTCATGAAAATTTACAATTCTGCCATTTTTCAATTTTAAGCTGCAGTCGACAGCCCTTTTGGTGACATTGCTATAACTATTTGTCTTTATAGACCCAAACTTTGATATGCTGGCCATAGGCTTCAACATTGAAAAGTTCAAGTTTTGGGATAGAGGTATTTCAAGAACCACTGAGCCTATAGGCTTGTTTGTATTCATTTAAATGGATGTTTCATGTTTCCAAATAATGAAAATTTACCATTCTGAAATTTGCTAACTTTTAAGGAAAATTTGGAACTTGTAGTCTGCAGTCGACACTTGTTTGGAGGGGGTTAAGGATAAAACATATTTTTTAAACTATAGACACCAACGCAGGAAAAGGGTAAACTACAAAAACTTTGCGAATAAAAAATTTGCCAGTGGCCGACCGGTCAGTTTGAAAGAGAGGACAAAATAATTACAAGAGAAAATTGAAATAAAGAAAGAATGGGTTCAAATGTTGAGGCAAGCAGGCAGCGTGACATGAACACAATTGTTGCTGGAAGCGTTACGGGTGTCGATTTTGCTGGCGACAGCGCGTGGCTTCGCGTGGCCGGCCGCATGGGACAAGTACTTAGTAACACATTAGTTGCATACTCAATCATGATTTAGGTGCTACTGATGACAGCCCCGATATGGTAGAAAACAGAGCCTTTTATGTGATTTCACATTTAAGTGTGTTGCTTTTTTGAATTAGCGATGCGAGGATCCGGTTTTTGATACAGGTGGCACCAACGAAAGTTCATTACCTTTAAAAGTTTTGTAAAACATTAATTGATTTTATTATTTGATTAGAAAATAAGGTTATAAAATTTGAGCAACTTTACCATGATACTTTTGAGAAGTGCCTTCTTTGCTTGTTTTTTGTTCATATGTTTTATTACCCTTTTTTTCCAAACACGAAGTTGGGTTTTTGTTTTTGTTGATTTTTAAGATGTAGGGCCTATGTAGTAAGTAATCAGGCCTATACTGCACTGTGATAGTAATATTTATGTACGGTAAAATACTACTGTTGTATATAGCACGGTATAGATATCACTAGCATCGTTGTCAGATATGTTGCTGATAGCGCGCGGTGCTATCTACTGCTGATAGCAAGCTTATCTACTGCTGATAGCACTATGATTATAAAGTCATTGCACAACATTTAGACAGCACTGATCACAACCTTAGGTATTCCTATAATGATATCATTGTAAGTTATACCATGTATACTACTATAAGCTATCTACTGCTGATAATATGGTAAGTTATCTACTGCTGATAGCATGGTAAGCTATCTACTGCTGATAGCATGGTAAGCTATCTACTGCTGATAGCATGGTAAGTTACCGTATCTACTGCTGATAGCATGGTAAGTTATCTACTGCTGATAGCGTGGTATATCTTTTGCTGCTCATACTCATAGCATGGTAAGCTATATCTACTGCTGATAGTATGGCCAGCTATATCCACTGTTGGTAGCATGGTAAACCATACCACGATTTTATTATTATGCATTAGTGGTATACTGTTATATAGCATTGCAAATAATAAACCATACGCCACGAAAGTTCTTTCTCCAGATGAACCCCATTCTATTTTTATTTTCAAATTATACGAAAAGAGAAAAGAGATAGATAAGAAGTTAAACCGATATTTGGAACATGTGGCAAACTACTACGCTGACACATGACAATGTAAAAACTTATTGTCCGGCCACTCTTGAAGTAATTTTAGGAAAAGAAGGAAAAGAATGAGATAAAGGAGCAACAAATTAGCGATACGTATCGTGACTTGTGCCATTTATCCATTAAAGGTCATACCCATCTGTCATCATGTTGTACCAAACAGTTAAAGACAGATTCACTTGCTCATTATAAGTTTTGACGCTTGTGTCTTTTAGAACATTACATGTGCATGATGTACAATAGAGGGTATGCTTTTTATGTTTGAAAAGACGTCAATCCCTTGAAAGATTTTTAGCTTAAAAGTTGTGTCTGCTGAATAATTTTTGCCTAGTTTAGGAACCCCACTATGAACATGGCAGTACACTAAAAGAAGTATTATAGTGCAAACAGTGCTAAGTAAATCTCGACAGATTCTGAAATAAAAACTTTGGATCAGAAACGTCACTACTTCGTTCATTCTGTGGTGTTAACATTTCATTATATTTTGTGTTTAAAACATGAATATTTGTGGCTTTTAAACGGAGTAAACGAGAGATTTAAAAGAGAGAATTAAAAGTGATTTACTTCTCAGGTCTCCTGTTTTGTTGAATTTTTGTCTTTTTGTCTTTTGTCTTTTATTTTTGCAAATTAAAGTCATGTTATTGGTGTTACAATGCTCCAAGAAGTATCATGCCACAATGACCATGTCAATTTATGAATAGGGCCTACTTCGGTATTTTTTTCCACTGCAGTCTTTAGTTTCAAAAGCAAATATAATAATTTTGCAGTGCTAAAGTGTAGTAAAGACATGACTCGAGATCCATAAACTGTGTGATATTGAAGCAAACACGTCGTGTACAGCTGCTCATGTCACGATTTCATGTCATCATGACACGGAGCAACATAAATGAAACAACTAAGAATAACATAAAACAGCTCGATTTTGTCACTTAACAAGTAATGTATAAGAATATTAGCAAAGCCAACAAACATGTAATCAACAACAACGTCTGATCGTTATCTTTCTTGTCATTGAAATCCTGATTACAATTCCAAATTTGACGGCACTGTCAAAACTCTACACCAAATCTACCAATCATGGATTCAAATAATACACAACCAAACAAGCAACGCATTAGCCCGCATTGCTTCTTGTTTTTATTCGATAACATCTAAAAAACGTAGAGCGGGGTTTGATTCTTTCGTCTTGTCGGTAAGCTCCGGGCGGGAAATGTGTCTCAAGATTGGCAACGCGTGGTGCTTGATCCCCTCCACAAAGAATCCGTGCTCCCTCAGGAATCATTTGACGCTGTAACAAATTAACGGTTTTCAGCGAGGTTTAAGGGTGTGTTTGCCTTCAACAAGTGGTAAATATGAGGGGAGTTTGTTCAAAGAACGTGTTGAAAGGATGCCATGATGAAGTTAAAAATGGTTTCAAAATTAAGAAGCCTATGATCAATCTTATAAGTAATATCGGATCGTTTTCAAGTTGCAAGCGTTGTTTATGACCTCGTTCCTTCAAAAAGCTCTGCTTATTCATTATGTATTTATCCACTTTGGGTTACTTATGATTGTCAAAATAGCATAATAGTGAAAATCTTAATTTTG
Organism: Amphiura filiformis; assembly: GCF_039555335.1. Taxonomy (NCBI): domain Eukaryota; kingdom Metazoa; phylum Echinodermata; class Ophiuroidea; order Amphilepidida; family Amphiuridae; genus Amphiura; species Amphiura filiformis. Next base: position 18,313,572 of record NC_092629.1, read on the forward strand.
TCGTCCCGACATCGTGATCATGATGTTCTTCCTCCTTCACCCCCTCCTCCTCCTACTCCTTCTACTCCTCCTCCTCATGCTCCTCCTCCTCCTCACCATCATCATCAACATCACCATCAACATCATCATCATTATCATCATCGCCATTCTCATCATTATTCCTTCTCCACCTCCTTGTCATCATCATCGCCATACTCATGATTATTACTTCTCTTCCTCCCCACCGTCTCCGCATCATCGCAATAACCACCACTACCACCACCACCACCACCACCACCATCATCATCATCATCATCATCATCATCATCATCATCATCATCATTGTCGTCATCATCATCGTCATTCTCATCATTATTCTTCATTATTCTCTGCCTTCTCCTCCTCCTCCACCATCTCCTCCTCCTCCTCATCGTCGTCATCATCATCATCATCGCCATTCTCACCTCACCATTATCATCATTATTCTATTCATTCTCCTCATCATCGTCATCATCACCATCATCCTCGTCCTCCTCGTCCTCATTCTCTTCCTTCTTCTTCTTCTCCTCCTCCTCCTCGTTGTTGATGTCATCATCATCATCATCATCATCATCAATTTCATCTTCATCAGCAGCAGCAGCAGCATCACCACCATCATCATCAAATTTCATCATCGCAACCACGACTACCAGGTGCACCTGTCAACTATAGTAACTAACTTTTATACCAACTTGATTTTTAGTTCAAGATTTCGGTAAAGATTTCAGATCAAGAGATAAAACAAATTCTGCTATGAATGAACATTTTAACCAAAGTGAAAATCATTACCAAGTTTCTCTTAATTCAATTAAACGATAAAGCCATGCACCTCTAGCAGTTTAACTTTGAAATTCCCCGTGGAATGTTCTCAAACAACGACAGAAAATGATCCCGTAGGCGACCAGCCCTGCATAAGGCCATCAATTAACACATAACAATATTATCACTTTAAACACGTGATGAGGCTAACTTAAAGGAAGAATGAACAAAAAACAAGCATCAACATAAAAAGCCCAAGTTTTGAGATATTTTTTGAAAATATTAAGAGCTATCTCAAGAACCACTGGAACAATACTATAGGCTTGTTTGTACTCATTTTAATGCATTTTTCATGCTGATTCCAAATATAGTTGAATTTTGAATTTTTTTTTACTTGTCGTCTGCGTAGAAAGGGTTAAATAAGTTTTCAGATATATGTTTTACTGAGAGATTTTCCTTACTTTCTTCCAACCCAGGCTTCTAACCTGTTTAAAATGATACAAATTGAATCGTGAGCACGAGTCGGAGTTAAGTGGTCTCTCACCGCATGAATTAGCTTTAAGGCAATTTTTAAAAGTCTCACTTGTGTGTTTATTATGGTTTGCACGTGGATAACAAATTAAATTCTGATATTATTTTTGCGCAATAGTTACCGAATAGGCCTAGGAAAATTGAACTTACTTGAGAGTCGTAAAACATTTCGCTAGTGCGTGAACGAAACTTTTGAAGTAAAAATACTAAAACTTGATAAAATAGGTCTTCATACCAAATTACCTTATTATATTGAAATTGCTGAAGAATTATTTGATATACAAGACTGTATACCGATTTTTTTTGTCAGCATGTTATAGGTCCTAGCTAGCAAATGGTTATGCTCTAATAAAATACTGTGCATATGACAGGTCGAAAGCAAATTATTGTAGTATTCACTTTTTTTTCAAATCATGACCAAATACGTCTTGTAAATTGTAACTCTTTGATCGATCACGTGCCCGAGGGCGTGAATTAGGTACCAGGAGAGAATATCCTGTCGACGATGCATTGAAATCAAAGAGTGTTGTTTGCCTGGTTTCAATGACGTCCATTTAACATCTACTCCAACTCGACCCATTGACAAATAATGTCCATAGTAAGACCACTTTCCCCTATATTATGTACCCTTTAGTATCGATGGCATATACTTCAGCCTTGAAAGGTATTCATTTGTCCATCGACCACGTTAAAAGTTTGTCTTTTTCATAACTCTTGACTTTGGATAGCATCTACTTCAAATGTAGATAGACCTACTAGTATCTTTTAAGTTTGGTCACTTTTGATGAGATTTAACTCCTTTTAAAACACGTCCAAAGTTTGGATGGTTATTAGCTTTTGTTGGGTTTTTTTGTTGGTTTTTCATCCATTGTAAACATGTCAAAAGTTTGTGCTACTCATATTTTACTTTTGTTGAGTTTTATTCATGTATGCTCAAGTTATCTATTTCAGATTTGGATTTAATTTATCAAAATAATTTATGTGTTTGGCATTTCAGATTTGGTTGGGTTAATTGCCATGTTGCAACAAGGTGGTTTATTTCACTGAAATAACACTCGTTCAGATCCTTTTTCTTGTCTTCTTTACCAAAACAGCCACTCGTAAGAAATACCCCCTGTTTGGAAAACAATCCATAAGAGTTGAATATGCAAAGCTTCTTGCTCAAAAAGCCCCTACCCCAACATGCATTTGCTTATAAATCACATCAAAGCTCCCATCGGGCGCCCATTCCTTTTTAAAGGAATTTTTGTTACTTATCTATCCTTAATTTTCGATGGCACCACTTCAGACTTGCAGGCACGAGTTTCAGTTAAAAGGTTTTAAACTCACTTCTCATATACCTGTCCAACGTTGAATTGGCCATACCTTTTCGTGTTGTTCCTTTGAATTTACTCTGAAGTTTGAACCAAGTTTACTTTAGGTTAAATAACTGTAAAAGATCCTATATTCCTTTAAAAACTGCAGTAAATTTGGATCGTGCAGACAGGAATATGATCAACAGGACCTTTTTGAAAATCTGAAAATATAGGTAAAAACCAAGATAAAGGTTACATCATATTAAAGGTCAAATTTTGGTTATCGATCACAAAACACCAAAAAATGTCTGTCAACTGTATAAGCTATAACAAATACAATAACATTGATTTAAGCTTCAAAACATGCCCTGCCTTATTTGAACACCAAAAACCGGTATGTATGCGGATATATTGCACGTTTTTGTGCATAAAACAAATTGAAAAAAGAAAATTGTGTAAAGAAATAATCATGATCTAAATGAAAGTAAACACCCGAGAGCAAGGGGTCGCAGTCTTTATGGCGCGGTGCAACGTGAAGGAAATATCAGAAAATAGAGACCGGGTTATATTTAGTTTTAACAAGTAACAATAAAATCTGAAGTATACAGTGCATTCAGAAAATAAAAAAAAAGACTCGTGTTTTGAGAGGATAAATTTGCTGTTACTAAGATTCACCTGCATTCAAGTGGACTCCGTTACAAAATAAACACACTTGGAGTTGTCTAACAAGCACAATTTTGTGGTGTCAATTTCAATGCCCTATTGGTGTCAAGTTATACAACGTGGGTCGCCAGTAGCGAGTTTGTCACTGTAAGAAGTGTAGCATAAATGAAAAACAATTTAAGAAATATGATATCATGGACGCACGCAACTGATATGTTGTATGGGAAGATATAATGATGGATTACATGCAATTATTGAAATAAAACAACAGAGAAATGGGTAGATGAAGGAAAAAAAGGAGGAAAAAGAGAAGAGGAGGAGGAGGAGGGAGGAGGAGGAAGAAGAAGAAGAGCTGAAGAAGAAGAAAAGAAGAAGAAGAAAAAGCAGAAGAAGTAGATAGCTTACCATGCTATCAGCAGTAGATAGCTTGTCATGCTATCAGCAGTAGATAGCTTTCCATGCTATCAGCAGTATAATAGATATCTTTACGTGCTATCATCAGTAGATAGCGTACCATGCTGTCACATGATCATCAGTAGATAGCTTACCATGCTATCAGCTGCAGTAGATAGCTCGCCATGCTATCAGCAGTAGATAACTAGTACCGTGCTATCAGCAGTATAGCTTGCTAGAAGAAGAAGAAGAAGAAGAAGAAGAAGAAGAAGAAGAAGAAGAAACAAATCAACAAATTGGGCTATTCCATTTTAAATTCACACTCCCCCTGTGGAAGATTTAGCTAAAAGTCTGCCACAGAGGGCGTATCAATTTTGAATAGAATAGACAATTGTGTAACTTCCATTTGAAATACCCACTCCAGTTGTGGAAGATATAGGTAAAGCCATAATACAGGGAGAGTATGGGTTTCAAAATGATTAACTCTGACCAATTACATTTGAAATTCATACTCCCCTGTGGAAGATATTTCCAAAATATTCCACAGAGGTAGTGTGGATATTAACTGGAATAGCCCATTGCTACTCAATATTATCATCCGTATATTTGCCGTTTCTGTCTTTTTTAATATTATTATGTTTACAGAACACTTGCTTACTCAGATATAAAAGTTTCCCCCGGGGTTATTTTACTAACAATCCATTGCTGCATTTAAACAGTTAACAATATATGCAAAGCATGGATTTGTTTTAGTTGGTTAAACACTGTTATAATCACTTTGTAATAAATACTAATGGCGTACGGGCATACCATATCAGCAACACAGATCTAAATCGGGTCTAAATCGGGTGAGCGCTTTCTGTTATTATAACAGCATTAGCTATAACTATATACCTGAAAGAATGGTTTTTAACTTGACTTTAACTCCCCGGCGTCATAAATCCTACTGATTATTTTGTACTCAGTTAAAAAAATCACCAAAAATCAAAAGTCATTATGGCAATCGTATAAATTCTACTTTAAATGTTCTTTTTATGCAAACTTGTGAGAATACAAGTGATATTAAACAATTATGATTTGAATTTTTAGCATTATCTAGCTTAATCCAAAGATAATAACATAAGCGGCACTTGACAGAGAGTGAGATGTCAGATAGTTACTTTCATCTTTGTTATATTAAGAAAAAGTATCGTTTTAAGCGATTCGCTAAAATGATTGAAATGAAAGTTCAACTGCAAACTAATACTTATCGCAATATTAAATTTCATTTGTCAAAAACGAGCAGAAATATCACATTCGAAATACAACAAATGAAAGTGCGGTGCTAAAAAACACAATGCGAAATTGAAGGTATTCGTTTGACAACATTGCTGATGGCTGATTTGAAGTTTATTGTCATGTCAAGATTAAAGTTTTATTTCAATAAAACTAAAAATCAGAAATCAACCAGAGTAGAAATGAACACGTTCAAATTACACGCATTATACCAGTATTTTTCAATAAAGCGGAGCATGATCTAATTTTTGAGAGCAAAAATGCATTTTTCGATAATGTTGCCACATAACGTTGTAGTTTTCCGCAAAATTCACGAGGTGCCCTATTTAGCGTTAGCTTTGGATATTTAATTATTTTCTTTATTTTCCACCCGACTTACACGGGTGAACAATCAATTAAATAAGAAATGTCCAAAGCTAACGTTAAATAGGGCGCCTCCGCCTAATGTAACAATTTATGGACAATGTGTAGGCCCCTACTGTATAAAATTAAGAAGTTTGGTATACATTTGTTGCATGTCATGATGGACGGTACCAACAAAATGCGCCTTTTTGTTAACTTGTTAGCGTCAATTAACTCTCTCCACGTGGGTGTACTTCTTTTATTTAAAAATATCAGAATTGTAACTTTTCATGACCATATTTGGAATCAGCACGAAAAATGCATCAAAATGAGTACAAATAAGCCTAATATTGGTTCAGTGGTCCTTAAGGTTATTAATTATTTTAAACTGTTGTGATTTGGTAGTTCACAGCATCTTACGAATGGTAGTGAGCTTTGGCAAAAACTGCATCGCTCAATTCATAGCGAGCGTGTAGAAAAATTAAAATATCACAGATATACTTTTATAGGTGCTGCGGTTCTTGAGTTACGTTGTAAAGAGAGCTGAAACAACAACACTTTTGTAAAACGCATTAACATCATTAACTCATTAACAACAATAAATTAAGCAAGTTTGCAAAGTATATGATTTGTAGAATGAACTTTTTCAAAACATCAAGGTGTTAATTTTCAATAATATATTGATCTGGATAATGAAAATCTATTTTTAGGTTGCTTCGACCAACAATACCTCGTCTACCCTTGAGACAGCTCTTGATATTTTGAAAACAATATCTCCGAACTTGTTTATCGCCAGCACGCAGGGCATTTAAGCTTCAACTGCTTTGTCGGTTATAACTCGATTTTGACCAAACTACACGATTCGTGTCCCTCAATGGAAATGAGGTCTTATTACCATGATTACAATGAATCTCTTGTATTGTCTCTCCAAATTACTTGGTAACAACCGGGAGGCGAGAACGTAGATGCAACTAAGCCAGTGATTCTTCATCTTGATGGCCAATGTTTTCCCGTAATAGTGACAGCATAAAGCTCGCTACAATTCGTCATAGAACAATGCAACAGAAACAAGGCGATACCAGCAGCGATTGAAAGGAAGCGTGAAAGAGCTCCAAATTGACGGCACAAGAAAGGCAATACATGGTTTGCTTAAGGGATCGGACAGCTACGTTTGAAAAGTATTTTTTGTGGACCTGAGAGCATATCAGACACACCAAATTGAATTCTGAATACGAAGAATCTCCTTCTGATATCAGTGGCGTACCGTGACCGCCCCTTCCCCGGGGGGCTGAAGAAAATCCAATTTTGCCGCCCCTTCCTCAGCAGCCCGAAAAGGTTGCCCCAATTTTTTTACGGTCGTTTGAAAAAGTAAGGAGCAAAAAAAAGCCCCCCCCCAAAAAAAAAATACGCGCATGGATATCAAATAATTTGATTTTTTTAAATTCGCGATGTAATTTAAATTTTATAGCAAATTATAAAAAAATTTTTTTTGAATATTAAACAGTCCTCGAAGTAAACTTATTAATCTAATGGTAGCCTATGTATTTAAAATGTCATGTAGCTGGGAGGAAAAGCCGTCCATCATATGAAAATTTTGACTTTTCGTATTGAAGATATATATATCTTTTCCTCAAAAGACATGAAGTTTTGACGTCTTTTTTTGGGGGGGGGGGGATGTAGCTATGTTCAATACAAAAAGTTAAAATTTCAAATGATGGACGGCTTTTCCTCCCAGCCAGTTACACTTTAAGTATAACTTAGATTTATAAAGTTTAATAATCAAAATTATTTGATATCGGAAGGACATTCCTCGATTCAGAATGCAACTTGGTGTGTCTGATGTGCTCTCATGTCCCACAAAAAATACTGTGCAAACGTTGCTCTCCTATCCCTTAAGAGTAAGGGGACTTGATTTAATAACAACCGGAAAGAATGGCACGGATATACGCAGGAAATTTTAAGCTTGTAATGGGCTGTTCTATTTGAAATCCGATCCCTTATGGAAGACATGACCTTAATCTTCCATAATAAGTATTTTGAATTGAGTTACATGAATGGGTGACTCCATTTGAAATCTACACCCCCTGTGTGGGATATTAAGGTCATGTCTTCCATAGGGGGTGTATGGATTTCAACTGGAATAGCCCAATGGATCTAAAAGATGTCAATAAAGAGTGCTTTTGTTATGGGTACAAAAAGGTAGTTACGGGGTTTGTGATAAATAATGGTATGTGTAGTTCGAATGGTGTAGAGATTAAGAACAGTATATCATGTGAGGGGAAATAAGAAACATAGGTTTTAAGAAATATTGTTAGGTCTCCGAGAGAGAAATGAGGATTTTCTAGTTTACTAGGCTTAAATCGTGAAAACTGATTACCACTCTGGTATAGCAAAAGATATCTCCCTGAATACCGTATTCTACAACGATATCAGCAAATTACCAAGCTATCAGCAGTAGATAGCTTACCGTGCTATGAGCAGTAGATAGCTTACCTTGCTATCAGCAGTAGATAGCTTACCGTGCAGATAGGTTATACCATGCTATCAGCAGTAGATAGCTTACCATGCTATCAGCAGTAGATAGCTTATCGTGCTCTCAGCAGTAGATATCTTACCATGATATCAGTAAATAGCTTACATGCTATCAGCAGTAGATAGCTTACCATGCTATCAGCAGTAGATAGCTTATACCATGCCATCAGCAGTAGATAGCTTACCATGCTATCAGCAGTAGATAGCTTATCGTGCTCTCAGCAGTATAGCTTACCATGATATCAGTAAATAGCTTACATGCTATCAGCAGTAGATAGCTTACCATGCTATCAGCAGTAGAAAGCGTACCATGCTATCAGCAGTAGATAGCTTACCATGCTATCGACAATAGATAGCTTACCGTGCTATCAGCAGTAGATAGCTTACCGTGCTATCAGCAGCAGATAGCTTACCATGCATGCTATCAGCAGTAGATAGCTTATCGTGCTCTCAGCAGTAGATAGCTTACCATGATATCAATAAATAGCTTACATGCTATCAGCAGTAGATAGCTTACCATGCTATCAGCAGTAGAAAGCGTACCATGCTATCAGCAGTAGATAGCTTAACTTGCTATCAGCAGTAGATAGCTTAACTTGCTATCAGCATTAGATAGCTTACATGCTATCAGCAGTAGATATCTTACCATGCTATCTGCAGTAGATAGCTTACCATGCTATCAGCAGTATATAGCTTACCATGCTATCAGCAGTAGAAAGCGTACCATGCTCTATCAGCAGTAGAAAGCTTACCATGCTATCAGCAGTAGATATAGCTTACCATACTATCAACAGTCGGTAGCTAATACAATCCTATCAGTAGTAGATCCATGTTAGCAGTAGATGGCTTACGATGCTGTGCAGCAGTATATAGCTTACCATGCTATCGGCAATAGATAGCCTACCGTTCTATCATCAGTAGATAGCTTACCGTGCTATCAGCAATAGATGGCTTACCGTGCTATCAGCAGTAGATAGCTTACCGTGCTATCAGCAGTAGATAGCTTACCGTGCTATCAGCAGTAGATAGCTTACCGTGCTATCAGCAGTAGATAGCTTACCGTGCTATCAGCAGTAGATAGCTTACCGTGCTATCAGCAGCAGATAGCTTACCATGCTATCAGCAGTAGATAGCTTACGTATCAGCAGTAAAGTAATAAATAATAAAAAAAAAAGGTGTTCCTCTTGTGTATTATGTCGATCGAAAAAATATTAAAACTATAAAATGTTGATGTTATTAAAGAATTTGGTTCACTGATTGATTTTGTTACAGATTTTTTTAAATTTCCTAATAATTGCATTCATCTTATATACGTGTTTTAAAATGACATCTTGATAAACTACCGTATAACAAGAAACTTAAAAATAAAGTTAAGTTTGCATCAATTCATAACTAAGGATCTCTTACTCTGTCTTAAGTTACCGTAGTTACTTTTTGAAGTCGGAACTCTTTAGTTATAAATAAATAAAGTATTGTTGTATTTTAAAATCCAAAGATAAAACAATAAGAAAAGCTTTATAACAATGCTCTTTAGGTATGAAATGTCAGCTTTACGCTTCATAATACACGATATTATTTTTAGTAGTTTTTAAAAGAATAAAGTGGTTGCATTGCGATTGTTTTTTGTCAAGTCTTAGTAGATTCACTCAAATGTGATGATTCCTTTTATGACAATAGTGTACTCTTCACCGGAAAAATATTACCACCAGTGGCAAAAATTGTTGTAATTATTTTGAAGCGAACTTGATTTTTTTTTAAATATCACAGTTAAATTTTTGTAGGTCTTGTAGTTCTTGAGTTTATGGTGTACAGAGTGTTGAAATGAAAAATCTTCATAAAATGACATATATTTCAAGAACCACAATATTTTGAAAGTGCATGTTTTGCATTCCGTACATACCCATTAAAATCTTTAAGGTGTAACTTTTTATTAATCGCCTAATCTAGACAATGAAAATGCGACACGCCTATTGAAACAGTTTTAGGATGTTGCGATTACTCCTATTTTGGGAAGACATTTCACTCTATATCTACCTCATTTTATGATCTGTTTAAGCTTAAGTATTTAAATACTAGACATATAACTTTCTAGACACCGATCTGTCCTCGATTTCCAAACACTGTTTTTGCAGTGTATCACTGACAAGATTTATTTTTGTTCTTAAGGGAACGGACAGCAACGTTTGCACAGTATTTTTGTAAGATCTGAGAGAGCACCAAATTGTATTCAGAATACGAGAAATGTCCTTCTGATATCAAATAATTTTAATTGTTTTGAAATTCCCGATATAATACATATTTTATGGCAAATAATTAAATTTGACATTTTTCATAATTATATTTGATATTTAACCGTCCTCGAAGTAAACTTTGCAATACTTAAAGTGTATGTAGCTGGGATGAAAAGCCGACGATCAGATGAAAACTTTGACCTTTCATATTGAAGATATATACCTCTTGTTCCCAAAAAGACATAGCAATTGATATTTTTTCTGTTTAATTACTCACCTCTATCATATCTGAAAAAAGTTGGATTTTTTTGTACAAAAGTATTAAATTGCTGGATATTGTTAGCTAGTTAAATGTCTAGCAATTCGTTTTAGTGCATCACTCATCTGTCATGAGCCTCGAGCACCTACCACTGATGTGGAAACAAATCTCCATCTTCGACTTCATCTATCGTGCCTTCCAGCAGCCTGCCTAGGGGTCATTTGGGGAGTACAAAAGTTCTTCCAGTAGTATTGTGTATAATCTCCATGCATCCTCCTCCAGGTTTGGAAGAAATGAAGGAAAACAACAAATGTTCTTACAGGGGCATTTCGTGATCCATAGCCTCATCTCCCACTTTTCTCAAAACACAAACAGTTTGAGATTTTATACCACCGGAAACCTCTGGCTAAAAGTACAACCTAGAACCTTTTTTGTCCTGTATACAGAACCCTAAACAGTAAAAAGTTCTATAAAGAACCTTAAAAAGTTCCATAAAGAACCTTGAATATTTAAATAGGCCTAGGGACGATCTAATTAATTAATTCAGGGACTCATCACAAAGTTTTTTTTCTGAAATGTCTGCTAACCTTTCAGGTGCAAAAAATATCATTTTCTTGGATAAAGAACCGAGGGTTCTTTCTTAATGGTTCCTTAAAGGCTATTAATTAAGCTTAATAATAATGTAATTATAATGTTCTACAAAGAACCTTTTTCTTGACTACAGAACTTTTTTTGGTTCTAAAAAGAACCCCATGGACACCAATGGTGTTCTTTGATAAAGGTGCTACAGTATACATGGTATGCACTGTTGGTCCACCGGGCAACATAACGACGTTAACGAGGCCTGTCGAGTGCAGATCCGTCGGAACACGCTTTTCAATACGGAATAAATGCTAACCTCATCGTGACATCATCCAAGCAGCAAAGTTCATTTCCCATTGAAAAGCGTTATCCGACGGATTCTGACATAGTTCTACTTCTTGAGTGGTAAGCCTCACGTGTAAGATATTGAGAGTTCGAACCTGGATGAGCAAGTGAGGGTTGAGACGAGAGTTCGAACCTGGATGAGCAAGTGAGGTTGGTCATCAAAATGAAGGTTAATTAAAAGGGGTTTCGCTCGAATTATCCCATCGCTTTACTTTTATTGCAGATTACTATTATGTTTGTTACTCATTCATTAATATCGTCGGAGATTAAGGCATAATAATTGATTTAATTGATACATGGTCGAATAACTTAAAATATCTAGGCAAAGTCCTTTTGTTTTAAAGAGTTTCTCTATCGATTATTTATATTAGCATTTTAACCTTTGAATCTGGGATTAATTTATACAATTGGTAATAATTATGGGACCTAATTTCAGATTGCGAAGGTCGTTAGTGGTATACATGCTTGATTTCATTCCACGGTTCATCCAAAACTGTATCAAAAAAATTATTGTTGGCCTCGATGTAAAGCTGTTGTGTACGATCATTTTTAAATTAATTTGTTTTGTTTGTTTTCTAAGCTTGATTTTTGGCATAATTATTTGTAATCTTTATACACATGTCCCAAACTTACACTTTAAAAATTGGAATAAGCTCAAAATGTTTGTTTGCAGCACAACAAAGCAATAATTAGCCTCCGATAATGGCTTTCACTTAACCGTTATTTCTCAAACTAAGATTTTTACTTTTTGAGAAATTGATTAATTTGTCGAAAAACTTTTCGGAGAACGCTACTTTAATGCTCCCATGCCTTAAGAGCTCTACAATTAGGTAGCCAAGATTAAGTAGGATTTCTTTCATTTTTCCTCATTATTTCGACTCAAACTGATCAGAAACCTTCCTGCATGATAGATGCTATATCGTATAATTATTTCATAATTTTTGGCAAAGAATAACACATTTAGAATTTAACCGCAATCTTATTTGTCTTTATTAATATACCAAAAAAACAAACAAATAAAATGGTACATTGCTACATTATATATTTGGAATTGCATTGATATATCAAAAAGGAGGCAAAATTATTTGATCAACTTGCGCAATTGCATGAGCACAAATGGAACCAATTGCCGTGATTTACATTCGCCATGCAGCATTTCCAACTTTATTACCCAATATTTCAAAGATATTTGACTGAGTTTTACAACATATTATATTATTCAAATCAATGATGGGTGCCTTTGCTCAATTAGTGATGGGCAAGCGCCACATTATATAAAAACAAACAAGTCCGTCATCGGCTCAGCGGTTCTTGTCGTTTGAACTTGGCGTTATAACGTTTAAAAACTGGACAATGGAAGCCCGCGGAACTAAAGCAAAATAATAATCATTTTAAGGGATCGGATAGCAATGTTTGCAGAGTAATTTAATGGCAAATTATTAAAAATTGATATTTTTGACATACAGTCCTTGAAGTAAACTTTATAAATCTAATGATATGTAGGCCTACTCAAAGTGTATGTACCTGGGTGGAAAAACCGTCTATAATTTGAAATTTGTGACCTTTCGTAGGATAAACATTTTAACCCCAAAAGACCTAAATATTAGGTGTTTTGGGGGAAAATTTGTCATACGAAAGTTCAAATTTTCAAATAATGTGTCATTAGATTTAAAAAGTTTACTTCGAGGACTTTCAAATATAAAAAATATAAAAAATATAAATTATATCGCGAAAAATCAAAATTATTTGATATCATCAGGACATTCCTCGTGTGCAGAATCCCAATTTGGTGTGTCTGAATCAGATGATCTCAGGTTTCACAAAAATACTGTGCAAACGTTGCTATCTCATTGCTTAACGCTTAAAGCAAGATGACCAGGATTACCATACAGCAAGAAAACGGTCATACATGTATAAACATGTCCTCGTAACGTTTTGTTTTATTAATGAGACAATACTAGGTTGTTAATTAAATCGACTCCAATAATTAACAACAAAGTGATCGTGGTCAGAGAAGATGAGTCGTGTCTTTGTTTTAAGACTTTTGTGTATAAATGTTTGCAATAGTCAGTAATTGAATGATATAGCACTCTTATTTGATGCTGCGTTTATGTGGAGATAGTTTTGACATTTTAATTGAAGTCTGTGGTTGACAATTCACTTTGGGTATCAATTTAGATGTCATTTTGTTTTGTTTCAATATTATATCAGCGTTTTGTTGCAGCTAGCACTAATAGCTTTAATGAAGAATGCTGTGAAGAATTGCATGACATATAATAGCTACAAGAACAAAGAAATATCATACACTCTTATTTCGTACTATTCATTTTTATGAAAAGAATCCCTAATAGTACTCATTTATTTTTCCGTAACTATTCGTTTTGATCGAGATGTACTGTTCATTTTGATTATAGGTATTATCACTTTGAACCGACAATGTTATCAAATGAATAGTTTCCGTTTTATTTTAACAAGTAAATATTCAAAATGACAAGAACTAATTATTTGACAAGATTAGGGCCTACACATTTCATTTGGACAACATTCTACTGGAAACCTGTGGCTGCGTAATGTTTTTTTGTGCAAAATTTTCTTGCAGGTTATTTCGTTTAGCAAATATATCGTCAAATTTGACTTACGTTCCGGTACACCAGAACGTAAAAGTACAGTTTTTCATGTTATGTATATGCTAGCCATAGGCTTGAACAAAATAGTCAAATTTTTAAGGTACTTTCTCAAATTATCAAGAGCTATCTCAAAACCACTGACCCAATACTAGGCTTGTTTGTACTCATTGTAATGCATTTTTCATGCTGATTCCAAATGTGGTCATGAAAATGTACAATTCTGATTTTTTTTTTTTTTGGTAAAAAATTGAGACTTGTCGTCTGCCACATCTGCGTGGAAAGTGTTAATGTCGTCGACACTAGCATACGAAGTGCAGAATTTATTTTAGAATGAGTGATCTTTGTTTAATTCATTTTTTCCTTCATATATTGCCAAATATACTGAACAGGTACATGTAATAACACTTGATATGTCTCAGCGTAAGTTAACACGCCATATTAGGAGCTGTCAAAGTGGTTTGAAATAATAGCAGGCAATTAGAGTTGAGTTGATACTTTGTTTGAAATGTTGGTATTTCACTTTATCTCTGTTTTTTTTAACTACTAGTCTGTCATGGTGATGTGTCACTTTGTTAGATATAGCGTTTTTCAAATATTTAGTAATAGTATTATTTATATGTTGATAAGCATGCTGATTGTATGAAAGCTATCAAAAGCTACGATTTACTAAAGCTCGTATTTACTGCTGATAGCATGGTAAGCTATCTACTGCTGATAGCATGGTAAGCTATCTACTGCTGATAGCATGTAAGCTATCTACTGCTGATAGCATGGTAAGCTATCTACTGCTGATAGCATGGTAAGCTATCTACTGCTGATAGCATGGTAAGCTATCTACTGCTGATAGCATAGTAAGCTATCTACTGCTGATAGCATGGTAAGCTATCTACTGCTGATAGCATGTAAGCTATCTACTGCTGATAGCATGGTAAGCTATCTACTGCTGATAGCATGTAAGCTATCTACTGCTGATAGCATGGTAAGCTATCTACTGCTGATAGCATGGTAAGCTATCTACTGCTGATAGCATGGTAAGCTATCTACTGCTGATAGCATGGTAGGCTATCTACTGCTGATAGCATGGTAAGCTATCTACTGCTGATAGCATAGTAAGCTATATACTGCTGATAGCATGGAAAGCTATCTACTGCTGATAGCATGGTAAGCTATCTACTGCTGATAGCATGTAAGCTATCTACTGCTGATAGCATGGTAAGCTATCTACTGCTGATAGCATGGTAAGCTATCTACTGCTGATAGCATGGTAAGCTATCTACTGCTGATAGCATAGTAAGCTATCTACTGCTGATAGCATGGTAAGCTATCTACTGCTGATAGCATGTAAGCTATCTACTGCTGATAGCATGGTAAGCTATCTACTGCTGATAGCATGGTAAGCTATCAACTGCTGATAGCATGGTAAGCTATCTACTGCTGATAGCATGGTAAGCTATCTACTGCTGATAGCATCCCAGCAAACACAAAAACGTTTTTAAAACGTTTTAAATAGGTTATATTTTGGGTTTTGGTTTAGGTAAAAACGTTTGAATAACATTAAAATGTCGGGTTATATAAAGGTCATGAAATCGTTTTAAAACGTTTTGTATGAAAGCACACTACAACAATATTTTTAAAATGTTTTCGAAATGTCATTGTAAAGTATTTTTGCAAACATTTTTGGCCAAATATTTTGTCAACACTTAAATAACATTATGTCAAAATATTTGCACCCAGCAAACACAGAAATGTTCTTAAAATGTTTTTTTACAAAACGTTTTAATAACATTTAAATGTCGGGTTATATTAAGGTCGTGAAAACATTTTAAAAACTTTTTTGCTAAATATTTTTAACCCCAAAATAACATTCTGTTTAGAATGATTTGTACCAAGTTTTCAAAAATGTTTTTGGAATGTTATTAAAACGTTTTTATACCCTTTATATAAATCGACATTTAAATGTTTTCTGTAAAGCATTTGTGTTTGCCAACTAATGTCAGTTAATGTTATGAAAACGTTTTATACCATTAATGTACCCTTTATATAACCCGACATTTAAACGTTTTCTGACAACATTTTATAACCTTTTGCGAATGATGTCGAAAACGTTTTGTGTTTGCTGGGATGGTAAGCTATCTACTGCTGATAGCATGGTAAGCTATCTATTGCTGATAGCATGGTACGCTATCTACGGTACTGCTGATAGCATGGTAAGCTATCTACTGCTGATAGCATGGTAAGCTATCTACTGCTGATAGCATGGTAAGTTATTTACTGCTGATAGCACGGTAAGCTATCTACCGGTACTGCTGATAACATGGTAAGCTATCTACTGCTGATAGCATTGTAAGCTTTCTACTGCTGATAGCACAGTAAGCTATTTACTGCTGATAGCATGGTATAAGCTATCTACTGCTGATAGCATTGTAAGCTATATATTGCTGAAAGTAAGATACCTATGCTGATATCATTCTTTTTAAATCACATCAGGCTATCAACAGTAGATGGAAAATTACTGCTGGTGATAAAATTCTGATCTATCAATATATAATTACACACACACACCCCCACCCACACACGTATAGCTAACCTATGAATTCCTTTGAGATAGTGTTGTATTCTATTTGAAACCCTTTTCATGTCATTAAAACCTGTCTTGTTTTCATCACGGTACTTATCCAGCCAAGTTTGTGTCCCGACCTGTATGCCTCCTAGCTATCCTATAGCCTATTCCTCCTTGCTTGTAATCATTGCACGTCTTCCAGGATATTTTATCACTGTTTATCTGCTCTTTTAAGAGCAAAAATACTGTAGCTGAAGTATACAGTTATAGCTGCCGTGTACGTGTATAATTATATTTTTATTCTGTCAGGGGCACGTACCCCTCAACCGGAGTCAAAATTTGGCAAAGGTCTATAAAACATTTGCTGATAGCATGATATAGCTATATCGACGTGTCTGACCGATGAAAGCATAAACTTGGGTTATGACGGCATGCATGATAAGCTATCTACCGATGATAACCGTATACTCAAAAGCTATATTTACTGATATATGTGACGTGTCATGTCAAAAGGAGACACTTTTGGGCAGGATCGTAAATGGTAAAATAGCCAAAAATCTGCCCGCGGGTGATTTTTTCACAATTTGGGTTTGTTGCGAATTTGTGATGTTATTAATGTTAAAAATATTGTCTGATAGTTTCAGACCCGAATATAACTGGCATCTTGTATTTTTGGACATATTTTTCAAGGCAATTCCTACTCTCAACATTGTCAATGATATTTTTAAAGGCCGATATCTCAATTTCCAATTTTATAATACCATAACTTACAAACTCAATATCTTCGCTTAGGAATGTCCGATTACATTGGAAAAAACGGCATTGTGGAGCAAAATATCTCTTTATTAAAGATATGTAAAAACCTCCAAATTGATAACCTGCCCAAAAGTGTCTCCTTTTGACATGACACGTCACATATGTTGATAGAAAAACTATACTTTTCATACTATAGCTTTCAAATCCCATATCTTTCTCCCTCTCTCCCCTCCTCCCCTCTCTCCCTCTTTCTCCAACTCATCCCCCACTTTCTCTCTCCTCTCACCAGTGGTATCGTTCGACTCCTCAGTTTCGTAACACATCCACAATTAAACGTATAGTGTGAAACTATAAAGTTGCCATGAATTGAGTTGAAAAATAGTCCACAGAGGCGCTATCGAATATCTTGACCCCTTACATCTTTCTTGCCATCAAATTACGTAGTGCTCTTGATGAATTTCTTGACTCCTAAGATTTCCTCGAGTTTCCATATACAAGCCGAGGGCTGATTGCCATCGATTGGGCATGGTCGCTCGACCACTTCTATCTCGTGTTCAGAAAAAGAAAATCAGTATTTTACTGTTGTACATAATTCCTTGCAAGTCAACTGGTACCCTTCGGGTCACTAGTTCAGCTGGAATTGTTATTTAACTTAAATTTACTATTTTCTCCCTTCTTTACCTGCTCTTAAACATCAGGTGACACTGCATCCTACCCCATAACTGATTCTACATAGGACTATTCCAGGAGTAAGTGCACACCCCCACTTTAAAGAGATTTTTGTTATGGAAAGGAGATTAGGTGACCTTACTTTCCGCAAACAAGTGGACCTTTAAAACTAGTAATTTCAATCAAACATGTCAAATGTGTGTAAAATAAAGGAATGTCAGTCGGAAATCTCAAATTTGACGAGGAGCAATGCGGGCCCTTTTAACATCTCCCTTATCAGCCCTATCCCTAAACTCAGGACCCCAGGACCATCGTGGCCCCTGGACTTCGTCCACCATGTCCATCCGCTTGCTACGTCCTAGTCTGGCAGACTTCATCATGACCATGCATGTTGCTTGTTGAATTATGAATTCATTATTTTGTTGAAAATCAAATCAATTCTTATCTTTTGTTTGTTACGTTAATATTAAATCAAACCGTTTGCAGTTATGCGGGGTTCAAGCGCTAAATACACTATAACTTGTCCTGGACATGTTTTTGAGTTGTAGCGCATTTTCGATTTTTATTTAAGGGCAACGCGCTTGAGAATAAGCAGCCCCTAAGGCGATCTCCCTTACTATTTCCTCTACCGAGAGGGGCGGGCGGGATTATGGCGATTAGATCATGTCTCGTGAGCCATATCATATACTAACTAGCCGTACAATTTATTCAAATAACACCCTATACATAAACTGACAACGGCATCTATTTCCGAAGGCATCTTATTTCCTCCACTGTTTTTCTGATCGCGCATGTGATGTGTCGTCGTGGACTCATCTCTCGCTGACATCTTCAGAAAGAAAAATCGAAATTGGACATTGATCGCTTAGCATACGGGAGCAGGCATTTGTGTTCTTGCATAGGTTTTATCACCAAGAACATGTCAAGAATCCGATTTCTGATAAGAAGATATTGATGATGCCGCAAGCACATCACTTCACATCCAATTTGAACGGCTCAACCCCTTTTCATATTATCGGAAAACAAAATCCCCACATTGCTCTTACTTCTCTTTCGTTTCATTATCAGAGTATGTAGTGGTGATATACCGTCATGCATTGCGAATATTCGCTGGCGAAGTGAATAATCGGATTAACTACCATAGCAATAGGGTTTTTAAACCATATTGCTATGGTAGATAAAACAATTTATGAATATATCGCGCTGCACTACAAGCAGGTTGCACTCATCACCTGTACATGTCTGCAATCATATAGATTGAATACAACACCGGTCTTTTCAAAGATACTAATCTTACAGGTGCGAGTGATCAACATGATATGGTCAATGCAAAGGTACCGCGTGAACGTACTATAGAAGTGCGGTATATTGATAATTTTGATCATTTCAGCTCTATAAAGAAACCCTAAATTGCTCATTCCATACTTTTCTGTTTTTTCCAGGCGATGCAGAAAGGTAAGAATGCCGCTTGATTGACCGTTCGCATCTCCGAAAGAACCCCTTTTACCAGTCCGCCGTCAGCTCCATCTCGCTATAGAGGCTACGAGAACGAGAACGAACGAGCTAGTCACAGATGCATTATGGGTAAGCATCCACGCATCCCAGTTTCATCATAGTAGCGCAGTGATCAAAACTTACGGGAAAATAAGAAAGGAGGTTGAAAGCATGGTCGCTGAAAAATGAACCGCGGTTGAGTGCTTATGGAGTGCCTAATGACTTCCGAAGCTCTCGTAATAAATGTGCGTTAATATTGTATAACGATTTGACAAAAACAGGGCTAATTAATACAGCACTTTGATTTAAAAGAAGAAAAATTATGGAATAATGACTTTATGATGAGGTCGATTAGTGAGGTAAAATTGACAAAGTGTTGGAATACTCGATAAACATGGAGGCACTTGATAAGGTTAAGAACTCGACATGCTTCAAGTGTGATATTTCCTGATTTTGATGACCGCAGTTTTTCTCTATGATTAACCATAATATAGTAATGCTGTTTTGTATTTCAATAAAGAAAAGCCAGTTTGCTAGAAATATATTGGTCATTTCAATAACAACATAGCATAATATAAAACGATACATGCATACTGATATCCAGTACAGATTGAAAAAAGGGACATCAGAAGGCAGCAGCCAATTATATAGCTAACCCTGCTCAGCAATAGATAACTATTGTCATGTTATTTGTAGTATATAGCCTAACAACGCTTGCAGCAGTATAGTAGATAGCTAATTATACTATCAGCATTAATTATGCTATCTGAAATATGCTATCAGCAGTAGATAGCGCGCGTACCATATAATGTTATAACATAGCACGGTGGTATCAGTGGTAGATAGCTTGCAGTGACGTAGCTGCCGGGTGGGCAGGGGGGCGATCCCCTGGCAAAAATTGTCTATTTGGGCCCCCGCCCCCTAGTGCAAGGAAAAAAGAGGAAAAAGGAGGGAGAGAGAGGAAAAAGAGAGGGAGAGGAGGGACAGAGAGATGAGGAAGCCATACGATATGCAATACCTTACGATTATTATCAATAAGCATGGCAAATATTGTCTATTTGAGCCCCCCGGCCCCCCGGAAATAATCCCAGCTACGCCGCTGATAGCTTGCTGTGCTATCTGTAGTAGGCCTATATATATTTTATGCTATCAGCAGTAGATAGCATTATCTTATAACTTGCCGTGCTATCCGCAGTAGACAGCTATCCGTGCTATCAGATAGCTTACCACGATATCAGCATTAGATAATTAGATATTTTATCATGTTATCAGCAGTAGATTGCTTACCATGCTATCAGCATTAGATAGCTTACCATGATATCAGCAGGAGATAGCTATGATATCATCAGTAGATAGCTTACGGTTACCATGCTATCATCAGTAGATAGCTTACCATGCTATCAGCAGTGGATAGCTTAACATGCTATCAGCCAGTTAACTTGCTATCAGCAGTAGATAGCTTAACTTGTTATCAGCAGCAGATAGCTTACCACGCTATCAGCAGTAGATAGCTCAACATGCTATCATCAGTAGAAACCTTACCGTGATCTCAGCAGTAGATAGCTTAACATGCTATCAGCAATAGATATCTTAACTTGCTATCAGCAGTAGATAACTTACCATGCTACCACGCTATCAGCAGTAGATAGCTCAACATGCTATCATCAGTAGAAACCTTACCGTGATCTCAGCAGTAGATTAACTTGCTATCAGCAATACCCAGCAAACACAAAACGTTTTCGACATCATTCGGAAAAGCTTATAAAATTTAAAAGGTTGTCAGACAACGTTTAAATGTCGGGTTATATAAAGGGTATATTAAGAGTATAAAACGTTTTCATAACCTTAAAAAACATTTTTTGATAATCTACTGCTCAGCAAACAAAAACGTTTTACAGAAAACCTTTAAATGTCGGGTTATATAAAGGGTATAAAAACGTTTTAATAACATTCAAAAAACTTTCTTGAAAACTTGATACAAAACATTCTAGACAGAATGTTATTTTGGGGTTGAACAAATATTTTGCGAAAAATGTTTGCCCAAAATATTTTCAATAACGTTTTAAAAACGTTTTCATGACCTTTATATAACCCGACATTTAAATGTTATTAAAAGGTTTTGAAAAAACATTTTAAGAACATTTCTGTGTTTACTGGGTTCAAATAGTTTAGCATAATGTTATTTAAGTATTGACACAATATTTGGCAAAATGTTTGCAAAAATAGTTTACAATAACATTTTTGAAAACATTTAAAAATATTGTTGTAGTGTGTTTTCATACAAAACGTTTTAAAACGTTATCATGACCTTTATATAACCCGACATTTTAATGTTATTAAAACGTTTTTACCTAAACCAAAAGCCAAAATATAACTTATTTAAAACGTTTTTAAAACGTTTTTGTGTTTGCTGTGTAGATAGCTTATCTTGCTATCAGCAGTAGATAGCTTAACTTGCTATCAGCAGTAGATAACTTACCATGCTATCATAAGTAGATAGCTTACCATGCTAAGTAGATAGCTTAACATGCTACCAGCAATAGCTTAACTTGCTATCAGCAGTAGATAGCTTAACTTGCTATCAGCAGCAGATAGCTTACCACGCTATCAGAAGTAGATAGCTTAACATACTATCATCAGTAGATAGCTTACCGTGATATCAGCAGTAGATAGCTTAACTTGCTATCAGCAGTAGATAGCTTACCATGCTATCATCAGTAGATAGCTTACCATGCTATCATTAGTAGATAGCTTACCATGCTATCAGCAGTAGATAGATTACCATGCTATCAGCAATAGATAGCTTAACTTGCTATCAGCAGTAGATAGCTTAACTTGCTATCAGCAGTAGATAGCTTAACTTGCTATCAGCAGTAGATAGCTTACCTTGCTATCATCAGTATATAGCTTACCATGCTATCAGCAATAGATAGCTTAACTTGCTATCAGCGTAAGATAGCTTAACTTGCTATCAGTAGTAGATAGCTTACCATGCTATCATCAGTAGATAGCTTAACATGATATCATCAGTAGATAGCTTACCATGCTATCAACAGTAGATAACTTAACATGCTATCAGCAATAGATAACTTAACTTGCTATCAGCAGTAGATAGGTTACCATGCTATCATCAGTAGATAGCTTACCATGCTATCATCAGTAGATAGCTTACCATGCTATCATCAGTAGATAGCTTACCATGCTATCATCAGTAGATAGCTTACCATGCTATCATCAGTAGATAGCTTACCATGCTATCAGCAGTAGATAGCTTAACATGCTATCAGCAATAGATAGCTTAACTTGCTATCAGCAGTAGAAAGCTTAACTTGCTATCATCAGTAGATAGCTTACCATGCTATCATCAGTAGATAGCTTACCATGCTATCAGAAGTAGGTAGATTACCATGCTATCAGCAATAGATAGCTTAACTTGCTATCAGCAGTAGATAGCTTAACTTGCTATCAGCAGTAGATAGCTTAACTTGCTATCAGCAGTAGATAGCTTAACTTGCTATCAGCAGTAGATAGCTTACCTTGCTATCATCAGTTACCATGCTATCAGCAGTAGATAGCGTAACTTGCTATCAGCGTAAGATAGCTTAACTTGCTATCAACAGTAGATAGCTTAACTTGCTATCAGTAGTAGATAGCTTACCATGCTATCATCAGTAGATAGCTTAACATGCTATCATCAGTATATAGCTTACCATGCTATCAGCAGTAGAAAACATTTTGAAAGCATTGTTGTAGTGTGTTTTCATACAAAACGTTTTTAACCTTACAACCCGTGAACCCGACATTGAATGATATATAAAAAAAAAATTCTATCAAAACCAAAACCCAAAATACCCAGCAAACACAACACGTTTTCGACATCATTCGCAAAAGGTTATGAAAGGTTGTCAGAAAACGTTTAAATGTAGGGTTATATAAAGGGTACATTAATGGTATAAAACGTTTTCAAAACATTAGATAACATTTGTTGGTAATTTACTGCACAGCAAACACAAATGTTTTACAGAAAACATTTAAATGTCGGGTTATATAAAGGGTATAAAAACGTTTTAATAACATTCCAAAAACATATTTGAAAACTTGGTACAAATCATTCTAAACAGAATGTTATTTTGGGGTTGAAAAAATATTTTACAAAAAATGTTTGCCCAAAATATTTACAATAACGTTTTTAAAATGTTTTCACGACCTTTATATAACCCGACATAAAAAACATTAAAATGTTATTAAAACGTTTTGTAAAAAACATTTTAAGAACATTTCTGTGTTTGCTGGGTGCAAATATTTTAACATAATGTTATTTATGTGTTGACAAAATATTTGGCCAAATATGTTTGCAAAAATAGTTTACAGTGACATTTCGAAAACATTTTAAAAATATTGTTGTCGTGTGTTTTCATACAAAACGTTTCAAAACGATTTCATGACCTTTATATAAGCCGACATTTTAATGTTATTAAAACGTTTTTACCTAAACCAAAACCCAAAATATAACTTATTTAAAACGTTTTAAAAACGTTTTTGTGTTTGCTGGCTATAACCTGTTTAAAACGTTTTTGTGTTAATTTTGCTGGGATGTTATCAGCAGCAGATAGCTTTAAATAACTTTCATGTAATGAGCATGCATGTATGTGAGCATACCAGCAGTAGAGATACTACTACTAAATAAATAAATATTTGAGAATCAAAGAAAAAAGACAAAAAGCTATCATAAACGTAATATAAGTCCAACCATAACACACCACACATGTACACATAACCAACAACACATAACACTTATAAACAGATTGGGGAAAACTCTGATAAATGCTTAGCGTAAAGATTTTCGCTTCCAAACAAGTTGATTGCACTTGCCGTGTTGTTTCAAGCGCAATAACAAAAGTGTAGGATTTTCTACTTTGTCCATTTTCATCAGCACTCGTTTATACACGCTTTCATTGATTTTCCATGATTTTTCACTCAATTTCTTATTTGAACACGTGACTCAAACGAGACATCGCAAATACGTTCTTTTATATACAAAAAGTCACTATCTTATATGGATGAGAAACTTGAGACGGTTAACGCTTGGCAAACATGGCAGGCGGTCAGGTTTACAAATTACCATAATAGCTGAATCCGCCTTGTTTTATTTTGTAGTATAATAGTATCATAAATTCATAATCCAATGTATAATAGGAGAAAGACTGGGCTTGTTAGTACTCGTGTGATTGAATTTGGCACGAATTTTAAATAATGATTATAAATGATTGAAATGATGTTCGCCAAGACTAATTAATCGCTTGTCCTACTTCAGCAGGCAGAGGGTTAGTAAATTGATGCATCAACACGTTACTATGATGAAAGGGATCCGATATGACACAGAACACATATACACGAAAAAATCTGGTTTATATTGTTTAACTCATGATGAAGTCATTTCAGTTATTGTGATGCGACTTTACTTGAGTCACAGGCTATCTCATAAAAGGCGGGTTTGGTACCATTTTTAACGCGCCATTTTCTCTAACAGGAAAACATCGAAGATGCGTGACCACGTGCTCGTAGGATAACATACTAATTTTGTTCGGTGTCGTGTTTTGACAAGCTCTCCAAAAGTGGGGTATTGTATAATTGTATGGTCTCAAAGGGGATCATATATATACTTTCGACTTGAGATGAATGTTTTGTGTTGTTTTGTTTAGTTATGATAGGCAGCCCATATTTCACAAGTGAACACGGATGTATTTTTATCATTATCTCAAGATCGATTGTACATGTGTAAGTGTTGAGTAACTTTATCATGTTAAAGGTTCGCACCATCAGAAATAAGTCCGACTAAACTGTTGTATAAAAATGCTGTTTTTACATTAAAATATGCTTTTGGCAGCAGTATATCGTATTCGTAGCATGCTATCAGCCGTAGATAGCATACCATGCCATCAGCAGCAAATGGCGTATTTGCTTACGTAGGCCTATTACGGCTCGTATCAGCAGTAGGTTTATCAGCGGTAGTTGTTACACGCAGGCACATGGCAACAAAAGTCATGCAGCAGTAGACATCACAGTATTAATAATTATGCCAACGCTATATATACACAATGATGTAATGGGTACCGTGCTATCAGCAGTAGATAGCTGTCGCTGATCAAGGGCGTAAATCGGGTGGGGGACAGGGGGACACGTCCCCCTCACTTTTCAAAGTGGGGGGGGAGACACAATATCAAATGTCCCCCATACATTTTGGTCCCCACCCCCAAAAAAAAAGGGAAAGGAGAGAAGAGAAAGGGAAAAAAGGAGAAAAGAGAAGAGAAAGGAGAAAAGACAAGAGAAAAGGGAGAAAAAGAGAAGAAAAACGTTAAATTGCACGTAATTGAGTAGATTGAGTCGAGTCGATCGTAAGTATAATATATTATAGGCCTGTGATTATTTTGGGCATTGCTTGAAGGCGGGTCCTCGGCCCAAAAGCCTGTACTGTGGGCCCGTCGATATGCAGGGCCCGTCACATTTTATCACCAAAGTCAGTTTTAAGACGGACTCAATGCTGACTTCAACATCAATCCATGCATGCTTTAGTAATAATTCCGAATTTCAAATCTCAAGTAAACTTTTGCAACTTGAGTTCGGTCCCTTTTTTTATTTTATTTTTATGATAACAGTGTAAAAATTATGCACCAAATGACTTCAATTGGACCTTCATTTTGCGGAACATCCCCCCTCAGACACCCCCTACGTATACATAAACAAGTGGTCGCTTTCGCATCTGTTTTAGTGTAGACTTGTCCACAAGTTAGGCCGTCATTTCACAATTTTTCAGCTGTTTCAAGCTCACATTTTACACAATAATAGTGCTAAAATGGTCCACCAAATGGCTTCAATTAGGTCTTCATTTTGCAAAAGGTTCTTACTTCTCAGGGGGGAACATCCCCCCTCAGACACCCCCCTGCGTATACATAAACAAGTGGTCGCTTTCGCTTCTGTTTTAGTGAAGACTTGTCCACAAGTTAGGCCGTCATTTCACAATTTTTCAGCTGTTTCAAGCTCAAATTTTACACAATAATAGTGCCAAAATGGTCCACCAAATGGCTGCAATTAGGTCTTCATTTTGCAAAAGTTTCTTACTTCTGAGGGCGGAACATCCCCCTCAGACACCCCCCTACGTCGCGGATGCGGTGCTGTCGCGCCGAAGTATCAATGACTAATAATTTTCATTGTGTCCCCCCCCCCACTTTCAAAAATGGATTTACGCCCCTGTCGCTGATACACAATGTGATGGTTACCGTGCTATCAGCAGTATAGATAGCTGTCGCTGATATGTAATGTTTACGCGTGCTATCAGCAGTAGGCCTAGATAGCTGTCGCTGACCGTGTTATTATCAAATATCCGCAGTATACTGTGCTGTAGGGGCGTAGCCCCCCTCAAATTTTATGCTTTTCTGTCCAAATAAACTCCAAATTTGTCCATTTGCGAGCCTAGCTATAGCGACAAAATTAGGTTCTTTATAGCTTTTTGGTCAAGAAAGTCCATAATTTAGGGGAATGGTAAAAAAGTCACTTTTTCAAAATCAGCCATCCCAACAAAATAAATCCCGACTGCGCCCCTAGTTCTATCAGTATTAGGCCTAGCTACTTATTGGCAAATATAATCGGGTACATCAAAGTTGATACGAGCAGCATTTTTGAAGTACATGATCGTACAAACCAGGTGTTAAATACTGCTATACCAGATATGGTCGCATGTCATGAATTGGTCATCTTTTGTGTAACATACTGTAAAATGAGGAACATATCACCAATTGTGATTCACTTCAACACAACTTTTAATAAATACATTTTAGACCATTATAAGTATATATTTCTGGAAAGCTTATATTACAAGGATGCCAAATCAACAAAATATAACATCATAATACAGGGTGGGTAAGAAATATACAGGGTGGAACATCAACAAAATTAGCATCTTTCTTGTCACAGTGAACCCCATATTTTTCTTTTCTGAAAGCTATGTAGCTCAAAATAAATATGGATTCAGAAAGACATTTCATGGGCCCATCAAACAAATTAGGAAGAAAGAGTTTGGTATCCCTTGTGTTAAACATACAGGGTGGTCAAAATTGTAAAATAATTTTACAATTTTTATGACATTTATCAATTAAAACTTTTTTTCTCCATTTCTGGCACTAAAACTAATAGCATAATTGAATTCCTCATCAAATTTCCTTAAAAATATGTGTACTTTTGAATAAGCAGGATGATTCAGGCCAAAGATAGGCCATTTAGAAATGTCAGAGCATTACGTGTACACTTTGTACAGTAACATATAGGAAAAACGGTCTTAATTAGCATTTAATTAGGCAATTAATTAGTTACATCTTTTGTTACAGTTGATCTACTATGAGGTAGATCTACAATCCAGGATGATATATGTGCAATTTGTGGGTCATGCTAGTTGTACTTTTTAAGATACAAAGGTTTGAAGTTTGCCATATTTTCACAATTTTGTGTACAACCCTATGGGGCTCCCCCGCCCCGGCTCCCCCGCCCCGGCTCCCCCATTGACACATCTTACATATTGAAGTATAAATCTCAAAGTAGTTGTCCAATTGACTTGGGTTTTTTTGTATTTGATAAAGAACATAATTATCTACAAAATGACACCAAACTTTCCACAATAGGTACTATACTTTTAGAATAAACCAAACTTGAAGTGTGAAGAAAGCATTTTCATGTTACGGCTCCCCCATTTTTGGGTGACCTATTTGTGACATGCGACCATATGAGTATTATACAGGCTATGGAGAGCATTCTTTTCAGTGCGAGATATATCGCACTTGTAGCTGAAGAAAACCCTCTTCAATATGAAGTATTTCACTTAAAAATGATAGAAAGCGGTCTGTTATATGAGGTCAACCACCTATCATAATGATAAACCTAGTACACTTGCACTTGTTGTGATAAAAATAATACTTCAATAATAATTACTCGGTCAATAACATTTTGAAGAGAACTTTGAGTGGTTCAAGGCGCATTTAACAGATGTTACAGACAAAAATTGAATTGAAATTGTAATATTAAGCACGGCTGGTCTCGTTGTGATAGTGTAAAAGCATATTTCGCATTCCAAATATGGCAATTTTAGGAATTGCAATCACAGCAAACACACAACTTATACAGAAAATGTTTAAATGTCGGGTTATGTAAAGGGTATAATAAAACGTTTTAATAACATTCAGAAAACATTTTTGAAAACTTCATACAAAATATTTTAACGTAATGTTATTTTGTGTTGGCAAATTATTTACCAAATGATTCTGTTATATTTCAAACAAACATGACAAATATTTTGCAGTAACATTTTGACAACATTTTCAAATGTTGTTGTAGTGTTTTTTTCATATAAAACGTTCAAAAATGTTTTCATGGCCTTCATCTAACACAACATTTTTTAATGTTATTTATTAAAACATTTTAAATCAAAACCAAAACGCGTTTTATATAACACTTTTTTTGGCGTTTTTTATTTATTTCATTTTAAAATGTTATCTATTTTACCAGATGGAATATAGCTAAATCTCTCGACCTGACTTGGAATAAAAAATGTATATTGAATAACTATTTTGAGAAAAAAAGGGCCAACGAATGCATTTTATGGCGTTTTTATGTGTGACGTGAATAATAGTCATTGTATTAGAAAACATGCATATTCGTTTCGCATTTTCCATCCTAAGAAGTTTTTGAATATGAGGTTTTTAAACTTCTATTCGTAATATTCTATACTTATAGTACTTGGCAAATGCAAGATCAGTTTTTAGACTTAAAACTTCAAAGACTCTTCTCAACACTAAATTGCACCTCTTTTCAAAACATTTCAAATCATGCTTCGCATTTGAATATGTTTAAAAACGTGGTTCAATTTAGTGAAAAAAATGTATATGTTTTCGATATTGGCATGCGTGTTTTTACTCTTATTAATTGGTCATGTTGATGTAGATTTATAAATTCTAGCATTCAAATATTTCAAATAATACCTAAAAATGTCCATCTTTTTTTGTCAAGTTGAGTCATCTGCGCATTTGATTGACATTGACACAGTGATGAATTATAAGTCTATACAAAATTCATTCAATATTTCTATAGAATTCATTGAATTAAACAAATTAATTTGTCTAGCACCATCCGGTGTCTAATCCATTCAAAATGTATCAATAGAAATGCATGACAATGGCATTGAGTGCTTACTGTCAATGACTCGTTTACAAAGGAATTATTGCAGCTTATTTTGTTCATTTTTAAGCTATTTAGTTCATCGATAATCGATATGTGTACTATTCTATTGAACACCCTGGATCAGTTCCTAGAATTCAGAGAAAATGACTGATTAATTTGCATACAAGTTCTTTTGCCCTGTGAAAAGCTATACAGAGCTGTGCTGATAGCCTAAAATACGTCTGATGAAATTGAACCAAGAATCAAAATGTTTTAATTTCCTTTTTAATTCACTAGTAAAAAGAATATACGTTTCTGCGTTGTTTTTTTGGTTTTTTTTAATTTTAGCTATACACTTTTACTAAAAGTTTTAGGTTCAGCCTGAGTCAGTTTTTAAATATTTTTAAATAATATTAAAATCATGTTATTTAATTCTCGAGTTTATCGGTTAAAATTAAAAAAGAGCAAACGTACTAAAATGAGCATATCAAAATAATAATAAAATAAAGAACGAAATCGAACAAACCAAACAACAACAATAACAACAACGTCTACAAAAGCATCATCGATACTCCATTTTAACGTGGAATAAAACTCAACATAATGTATTTTTTCTCCATGTAACATCCCTACTGGCTTATTCATACACATATTTGGACATATAATAATTATTACATTCATGCAACTCTCTCTCTCTCTACGCGGATCAACTGTAGACGACAAGTTTCTTTCTTTTTTAATTAAAAAATTTCAGAATTTTCATGACCATATTTGGAATCAGCATGGAAAATGCATTATAATGAGTACAAACAAGCTAGTATTGGTTTAGTGGTATATAATACTATAGCTCTTGAACTTATGAGACAATATCTCAAAACTTGAACTTTACATTTCTTAATCTTTCTTTGCTTACTATGCTAATGTTACATTATTGTTTTAAAGAAAAAAGATTTGAAACGGTTACATTTCTACGGTGGCTGATATGTGACATATTTAATTTTTTTAGATTCATCAAAAAAATAAAATAATAATATTAACAAAGTAACGAATTTAATGTTTTATTCACGAATTAAACTATTTAATTCGCGAATTAAATGTTTTATTCGCGAATTAAATGTTTTATTCGCGAATTAAATGTTTTATTCGCGAATTAAACTATTTTATTCGCGAATTTAATGTTTTATTCGCGAATTAAACTATTTAATTCGCGAATTAAATGTTTTATTCGCGAATTAAATGTTTTATTCGCGAATTAAACTATTTAATTCGCGAATTAAATGTTTTATTCGCGAATTAAATGTTTTATTCGCGAATTAAATGTTTTATTCGCGAATTAAACTATTTAATTCGCGAATTAAATGTTTTATTGGCGAATTTAATGTTTTATTCGCGAATTAAATGTTTTATTCGCGAATTAAATATTTTATTCGCGAATTTAATGTTTTATTCGCGAATTAAACTATTTAATTCGCGAATTAAATGTTTTATTCGCGAATTAAACTATTTAATTCGCGAATTAAATGTTTTATTCGCGAATTTAATGTTTTATTCGCGAATTAAACTATTTAATTCGCGAATTAAATGTTTTATTCGCGAATTAAATGTTTTATTCGCGAATTAAATGTTTTATTCGCGAATTAAATGTTTTATTCGCGAATTAAATGTTTTATTCGCGAATTAAACTATTTAATTCGCGAATTAAATGTTTTATTCACGAATTAAATGTTTTATTCGCGAATTAAACTATTTTATTTTAATGTTTTATTCGCGAATTAAATGTTTTATTCGCGAATTAAATGTTTTATTCGCGAATTAAACTATTTTATTCGCGAATTTAATGTTTTATTCGCGAATTAAACTATTTAATTCGCGAATTAAATGTTTTATTCGCGAATTAAATGTTTTATTCGCGAATTAAACTATTTAATTCGCGAATTAAATGTTTTATTCGCGAATTAAATGTTTTATTCGCGAATTAAATGTTTTATTCGCGAATTAAACTATTTAATTCGCGAATTAAATGTTTTATTCGCGAATTAAATGTTTTATTCGCGAATTAAATGTTTTAGTCGCGAATTAAACTATTTTATTCGCGAATTTAATGTTTTATTCGCGAATTAAACTATTTAATTCGCGAATTAAATGTTTTATTCGCGAATTAAACTATTTAATTCGCGAATTAAATGTTTTATTCGCGAATTAAATGTTTTATTCCCGAATTAAACTATTTAATTCGCGAATTAAATGTTTTATTCGCGAATTAAATGTTTTATTCGCGAATTTAATGTTTTATTCGCGAATTAAACTATTTAATTCGCGAATTAAATGTTTTATTCGCGAATTAAATGTTTTATTCGCGAATTAAATGTTTTATTCGCGAATTAAATGTTTTATTCGCGAATTAAATGTTTTATTCGCGAATTTAATGTTTTATTCGCGAATTAAACTATTTAATTCGCGAATTAAATGTTTTATTCGCGAATTAAACTATGTTTTATTCGCGAATTAAACTATTTAATTCGCGAATTAAATGTTTTATTCACGAATTAAATGTTTTATTCGCGAATTAAACTATTTTATTCGCGAATTAAATGTTTTATTCGCGAATTAAATGTTTTAATCGCGAATTAAACTATTTAATTCGCGAATTAAATGTTTTATTCACGAATTAAATGTTTTATTCGCGAATTAAACTATTTTATTCGCGAATTAAATGTTTTATTCGCGAATTAAATGTTTTATTCGCGAATTAAATGTTTTATTCGCGAATTAAACTATTTAATTCGCGAATTAAATGTTTTATTCGCGAATTAAACTATTTAATTCGCGAATTAAATGTTTTATTCGCGAATTTAATGTTTTATTCGCGAATTAAACTATTTAATTCGCGAATTAAATGTTTTATTCGCGAATTAAATGTTTTATTCGCGAATTAAACTATTTAATTCGCGAATTAAATGTTTTATTCGCGAATTAAATGTTTTATTCGCGAATTAAATGTTTTATTCGCGAATTAAACTATTTTATTCGCGAATTTAATGTTTTATTCGCGAATTAAACTATTTAATTCGCGAATTAAATGTTTTATTCGCGAATTAAACTATTTAATTCGCGAATTAAATGTTTTATTCGCGAATTAAACTATTTAATTCGCGAATTAAATGTTTTATTCGCGAATTTAATGTTTTATTCGCGAATTAAATGTTTTATTCGCGAATTAAACATTTAATTCGTGAATTTAATATTTAATTCGCGAATTAAATAATTTAATTCATGAATTTAATATTTAATTCATGAATTAAATTATTTAATTCATGAATTAAATTATTTAATTTGCGAATTTAACATTTAATTCGTGAATTAAACATTTAATTCGTGAATTTAATATTTAATTCGCGAATAAAATAATTTAATTCGCGAATTTAATATTTAATTTGCGAATTAAATAATTTAATTGACGAATTAAATAATTTAATTCGCGAATTTAACATTTAATTCGCGAATTTAACATTTAATTCGTGAATTTAATATTTAATTCGCGAATTAAATAATTTAATTCATGATTTAATATTTAATTCGCGAATTAATAATTTAATTCATGAATTAAATAATTTAATTCGCGAATTAAATGTTTTATTCGCGAATTAAACTATTTAATTCGCGAATTAAATGTTTTATTCGCGAATTAAATTATTTAATTCGTGAATTTAATATTTAATTCGCGAATTTAATATTTAATTCGCGAATTATACATTTAATTCGCGAATTTAACATTTAATTCGTCGTTTTGTTAACATAATTTTTTTTTTTTTTTTTAACAATAAAAAAAATAAATATCAGTCACAAAACGCGAATTAAATACGACGGGCTGTAATTTAAGCTGAGTTCATACTCGATCGCTTTTGAAGAGAAGCAAATCGTGCGCATGCCTATTGTTGAAAATGATGCTTTGTTTTTGCGCAAATAACATGCCAGCGATTCGCTTAGAGTAAAAGCGATTAAGTGTAAAACAGTAAAACGCGAATTAAATACGACGAGCTGTGACATAAAATGTGACATAATTTAATTCGCGGATTAGAGTTACTGATTCCGTGATTATTAGCCCAATTCGGCGACTTTTCAAGTGGAGATTTAAGTTCCCATTTACGGTGGCTGATATGTGACATATTTAATTTTTTTTAGATTCATCAAAAAAATAAAATAATAATATTAACAAAGTAACGAATTTAATGTTTTATTCGCGAATTAAACTATTTTATTCGCGAATTTAATTATTTAATTCGTGAATTAAATGTTTTATTCGCGAATTAATTGTTTTATTCGCGAATTAAACTATTTTATTCGCGAATTTAATGTTTTATTCGCGAATTAAATGTTTTATTCGCGAATTAAATGTTTTATTCGCGATTAAACTATTTAATTCGCGAATTAAATGTTTTATTCGCGAATTAAATGTTTTATTCGCGAATTAAATATTTTATTCGCGAATTAAACTATTTTATTCGCGAATTTAATGTTTTATTCGCGAATTAAATGTTTTATTCGCGAATTAAATGTTTTATTCGCGAATTAAACTATTTTATTCCCGAATTAAATGTTTTATTCGCGAATTAAATGTTTTATTCGCGAATTAAATGTTTTATTCGCGAATTAAACTATTTAATTCGTGAATTAAATGTTTTATTCGCGAATTAATTGTTTTATTCGCGAATTAAACTATTTTATTCGCGAATTTAATGTTTTATTCGCGAATTAAATGTTTTATTCGCGAATTAAACTATTTAATTTGCGAATTAAATGTTTTATTCGCGAATTAAACTATTTTATTCGCGAATTTAATGTTTTATTCGCGAATTAAATGTTTTAACGCGAATTAAATGTTTTATTCGCGAATTAAACTATTTTATTCGCGAATTTAATGTTTTATTCGCGAATTAAACTATTTTATTCGCGAATTTAATGTTTTATTCGCGAATTAAATGTTTTATTCGCGAATTAAATGTTTTATTCGCGAATTAAATGTTTTATTCGCGAATTAAATGTTTTATTCGCGAATTAAACTATTTTATTCGCGAATTTAATGTTTTATTCGCGAATTAAATGTTTTATTCGCGAATTAAATGTTTTATTCGCGAATTAAACTATTTTATTCGTGAATTAAATGTTTTATTCGCGAATTAAATGTTTTATTCGCGAATTAAATGTTTTATTCGCGAATTAAACTATTTAATTCGTGAATTAAATGTTTTATTCGCGAATTAATTGTTTTATTCGCGAATTACTATTTTTATTCGCGAATTTTTTTTATTCCCGATATTTTATTCGCGAATTAAATGTTTTATTCGCGAATTAAACTATTTAATTCGCGAATTAAATGTTTTATTCGCGAATTAAACTATTTTATTCGCGAATTTAATGTTTTATTCGCGAATTAAATGTTTTATACGCGAATTAAATGTTTTATTCGCGAATTAAACTATTTTATTCGCGAATTTAATGTTTTATTCGCGAATTAAACTATTTTATTCGCGAATTTAATGTTTTATTCGCGAATTAAATGTTTTATTCGCGAATTAAATGTTTTATTCGCGAATTAAATGTTTTATTCGCGAATTAAATGTTTTATTCGCGAATTAAACTATTTTATTCGCGAATTAAATGTTTTATTCACGAATTAAACTATTTTATTCGCGAATTTAATGTTTTATTCGCGAATTAAATGTTTTATTCGCGAATTAAATGTTTTATTCGCGAATTAAATGTTTTATTCGCGAATTAAACTATTTAATTCGCGAATTAAATGTTTTATTCGCGAATTAAACTATTTTATTCGCGAATTAAATGTTTTATTCGCGAATTAAATGTTTTATTCGCGAATTAAACTATTTAATTCGCGAATTAAATGCTTTATTCGCGAATTAAACTATTTTATTCGCGAATTTAATGTTTTATTCGCGAATTAAATGTTTTATTCGCGAATTAAATGTTTTATTCGCGAATTGAACTATTTAATTCGTGAATTAAATGTTTTATTCGCGAATTAAATGTTTTATTCGCGAATTAAACTATTTTATTCGCGAATTAAATGTTTTATTCGCGAATTAAATGTTTTATTCGTGAATTAAACTATTTTATTCGCGAATTTAATGTTTTATTCGCGAATTAAATGTTTTATTCGCGAATTAAATATTTTATTCGCGAATTAAATGTTTTATTCGCGAATTAAATAATTTAATTCGCGAATTAAATAATTTAATTCGCGAATTTAACATTTAATTCATCGCGAATTTAACATTTAATTCGTGAATTTAATATTTAATTCGCGCATTAAATAATTTAATTCGCGAATTAAATGTTTTATTCGCGAATTAAATGTTTTATTCGCGAATTAAACTATTTTATTCGCGAATTAAACATTTAATTCGTGAATTTAATATTTAATTCGCGAATTAAATCTTTTAATTCGCGAATTTAATATTTAATTCGCGAATTAAATAATTTAATTCGCGAATTAAATAATTTAATTCGCGAATTAAATGTTTTATTCGCGAATTAAACTATTTTATTCGCGAATTAAATGTTTTATTCGCGAATTAAATTATTTAATTCGTGAATTTAATATTTAATTCGCGAATTTAATATTTAATTCGCGAATTAAACATTTAATTCGCGAATTAAACATTTAATTCGTCGTTTTGTTAACATAATATTTCTTTTTTCGTTTCAACGATAAAAAAAATAAATATCAGTCACAAAACACCAAACGCGAATTAAATACGACGGGCTGCTATTAAGCTGAGTTTAGACTCGATCGCTTTTGAAGAGAAGCAAATCACGCGCATGCTCCGTGTTGAAAATTGAACATTGTTTTGGCACAATGAACATACATGTAAGCGATTTGCTGAGTGAAAAAGCGATTAAGTATAAAACATCAAAACGCGAATTAAATACGACGAGCTGTGACACAAAATGTGACATAATTTAAGGGCGCACACCACTAAATAACCGTCCCATTGAAATACGTGTAAAAACGCCGCATTTCTTTGCTCATTTTGAGGCGTTTTCGCGATCGGCTCGTTTGAGGTTATTTTATGATAACCAGACTGGGGTTGTAAAGGGGTGGAAAGTCGAGAATTTTGGAAAGTTTCCCGGAAAGTTTCCGGGAATTTTGAAGGGCCCGGGAATATTGTGAATTTTGGGAATTTTCAATTATTGGCTTTTATTATGTTTTTAACTTTTAAAAAAAAAATTAATCATTCAGAAAGCAAATTGAAAGCAAATTTGATCTTTTCACAACATATATATGATGTTTACAATCAGATAGGTGCTACCAATGAAGAATAGGCCTTGTTTATTATGTTCTTTTACTACAGATTTTCAGTATTAAAAAATGACAAAGATTTTTTCATGTGGGATTTTCCAAGTCCAGCATCTTGCATATTTTCATCCTAAAATGTTGCATATTTTGTGAATTCCCAATTACCATTTTAATAGCTAATTGCTATTTCTTAACCAAAATGTATGCAGTTGGGATTTTTCAGTAGCTTTGAGTCACTGAGACAAACGTCCCTCTTTATTTTGCCTTTAGAATATGGGAGTCATTTTGATTGACGATGTAACTTGCCATGTGATGTCATATAATTGACTTCCTCAATCGAGCTTCAAATTGCTATGAAAATGGAAATTTTCTTATCATTTTCAGAAATCATTTATTAAATACTTTAACAGCACAAGTGATGCTATACTTCTTGAATAATCAGGGTTGGCGATTTTTTTTAATAAACGGGATTTATTTGATTTAAATCAGATTTTTATTTAGATCTATTTTTTTTTAAATCAACTGCTAAACCTCATGATAAAGCCCAAAGAGTTCAGTGGAATGATAGACATATGTACAATCCTATCAGGTATTTACACAAAATCAAAACGTGTTTTAACATAATTATGAAAATTTCAAAAAAAAAATTTGGTAAAATCATGGGGAAAAACCTGTTGAATTCTGCACCTTCAAGTTGAATTTTTTTGCAATAAATATGCTGATATTATAGAAGTATTTAATTGCATTCAAAAGTTCAAGAAGCATTTAGGAATGAAGTAAAACAGTCAATTTAAGAATGAAATTAACTTACATTTATCAAAAATTGTAAAATATGAAATACTTGATTTAAATCAGTGATTTAAAAAAACATCATTTAAGATTTAAATCGCGCCAACCCTGTTGAATATGAATGCTGTAAAATTTATGTTTTGGCATCGAAACATAATTGGTGATTATGAAAAATAATTGGTGGTTATTTGTATTTTAATTTTCAAAAGTCCAACCAAACGCAAAAAAAGTGCGTATGTAGGCCTACATCATGGTGCATTTAACACATGCAAGATCTTTGCAGTGCACATCTTATGAGCTACCGTACATGTAGCACTGAATGAGAGTTTAAATTTTAATATTCAAGATCACTTAGCTGGTAGTTGGTAACAAATGTTGATAGTACTAACGTATTCTATTACTAAAATAATAGAAGTCTTTATGTAATAAGATTTAAGATAATGATTATCAGAGTTTGTGGTTATTGTTTCAAAACTCATGATAAAAATTTTTGATAAAAATGGTTATTGATCATTCTTGAAGTTCTTTATTATGATTGAATGCTCTTATAAATTACTCCAATACCCTAATCTACACAGTGATTCCCCCTGTTTAAACTTTGATTTTTAGATTTGAATGAAAATTCCTGCAAATTTCCAAAATACCCGAAAATTCCCATTAATTCCCGTTCATTCCCAAAATTTCCGGTGGAAACTTTCCACTCTGAAAATTCCCGGGAATTTCTAAAGCCCCTTTTTCAGCGTCGCTGTCACCCAAGGACCCCATATTTTTTATGAACACATGTTCTATCACCCAAAGACTAATGTTAATTCAATGCATTGAAATCGAATTGAATTGAAATGAATTTTGGGCGATTTTCATTTCAATGCATTGGAATTGAATTGGAATCGAAATGAGTGGGCTTGGGCATGAATTGAATTGGATTGGAATTGAAATCATCGTGAGCAATGAAGAATTGAATTGGATTGGAATTGAAATCATGTTGAGTGATGACGAATGAAGTGGAATTGAAATGAAATTCAGCTTTGATTTCAATTCAGCATTTCAATTCACATGATAAATAAAAAGAAAAAGTAGTCACCATAAACTGGTACAAAACATAAACATAAAGTGTTACAAAACATTGCAACTAAGTATTCTGGAAAGCTTTCATTTAAAAATGATAGCATAAAATACATATATATTGAAGAAAATTAAAAGTATGATATCATTTCTCATACACAGGTATAGTTAAACTTTTTGAGATTTTTTTGGAGTTCTTCTTCAGAAGAATATCTCATCATGTGGACAAATTATAGGTTCTATGTTCATAAAGACACTAATATCTTCTAATACTGTATGATGCAAATTGATTCTTAGCATTTCCAATGTTTAAATTGCTTGATATGATCGATAATGTGAGTATGAGATCACCCCAAGTTGCCAAATATCTCGAACTTTTGGCACTAAAGCCCCTATTTTTCTCAAGCTCCTAATTTTTATGCTCAAAAGTCATTGTACATTTGAACATTTGTAAGAAAACCAAGAAAATGCTAAATATCTTTGACAGCTTTTTTTACACTTTTTCAAAAGTACAAGATTTTGGGTGTAAAATCTTAGGAGGAGCAGGAGACAAGTAGGGGCTATCTAATAGTATCAAAACCCTGATTTTGACATCTTTGAGGTCAGTATGGGGACAGGGTCCCATTATTGATCGTACCACACACCTTAAGTTTTTAAAAAATAATGTGCATGGTGGACAAGAAGTTAAGACAAATATTAAGAAGTCAGTCACCTAAGAACTAAGAAGTTCCAAAGTTTCATAAAATAGGACCCAGAGGTCAAGGATCACTCGCATTGTTTGAATGTGAAAAGTGGGGCGATCCTTCATTATTTCGTGCAAGCTAATCCTAACTCTAACCCTAATCTTAACCCTAACCCTAATCATAACCCTATCCCTAATCCTAACCCTAATCCTAACCCTAAACTAACCCTAATTTCGTGTAAAATTACATGAAGGAATAACCGAAAAGTGAGTTCACATAACAATAAAGTATCTTCGGCTGAAATGCTGTGTGACAAGTAGTGTACTTGATTTTGACATTGTGTTGCCGACTCAAGTGTTTTAAAATTGGTAGTAAAACATGCACTGCAAAAACAGTGTCTAGATATTAAACACCATAATTCTAGACACCATCTTGTCCTCGATTTGTAAACATGTCTAAATGCTAAACATGTTTAGTAATTTGATGCCTTGGGTTTTATACTAAACACTTGATGTTTTGAAGTTTGACATTTGTGTTTAGATTTTACATGTGTTTACAAATCGAGGACAAAAAAGTTCGATCTCTAGACACAGTTTTTGCAGTGTGCCTTTGGTCAATTAACATAAACTGCAACTCTATTGGAATTGGAATTGAATTGGAATTGAAATGAATGCTCAGAATTGAATTGAAATTGATTAGCTGTTAATTTCACTGCATTGGATTGGAATTGAATTGAAATGATTTTGAAAATGAAAAATTAAATTGGAATCGAATTGAATTAATTCTAAAGCAAGATGGATTGAATTGGAATTGAATAGCAAGACTCCAGGTGTAGAAAGAATTGAATTTGAATAGAATTGAAATCAATTTTCTGGAGTGAAATAACAATACCAAAGACCCCTATTTTTTCATTTGATCTGTCACCCAAAGACCCTTACTTGTGTAAAGACACTTACTTTTAGCAGCAACTTTCATTTATCACTGATTTTGTCACTTATTTTGAAAAAACAAAGAAATTTGAAGCCATTTAGAACTAGAAATTCTGGAAAAAAAATGTGTTAAAAACATGGAATGGTTGAAGAAAGTAATGTGTTTTCTGAAATTTGGTTAATTAATTAAATGACAAAGAAAATGTAAGTTTTTTGTATGTTTGTATACAACAATTGTAGCACTAGGCAGTGCATCAATGACATGATCATATTTTACAAAAAATGGTGTAGGAATGAGAAACTATCATGTTTTGGTATAAAATTGAAATCACATTAAACATATCACAAAATTAGGTATGTGAATGTGATTGAAAATCCTAAACACTTCTTGGCTAAACACATTGTCCTAAACATACCATGTGTTGATTGTGTTCAGTTTGAACAGTCAACACCATGATTGTTTAGAAACTAAACACTATAATGTCCAGGTCAACTAAACATTATATTGTTTAGTTTCTAAACATGGTGTTGATTGGTGTAAAAACTAAATGTGTTACAGTGTCTAATAAGTGTTACAGGTAATTAAACATGTCACATTGTTTAGTTTCTAAATGCTGTGACATGTTTAGTTTCTACAGCAGTCAACACCATGTTTAGAAACTAAACACTATAGTGTTTAGTTGAGCTGACACTATAGTGTTTAGTTTCTAAACACGGTGTTGACTTTTATAGAAACTAAACACTGTGACATGTTTAGAAAATAAATACTGTGACACGTTTCATAAGTGTTACAAAAAGGAATCTAAACACTTGAATTTTGCAGTGTGTACAGTGGGAAACGAGTGAGGAAGAATCTTGAGCTTGCTATGAAACAAATGAACTATGCAGTCACCAGGCATTGATAATGTACCGGTAGGGGAGTGCGGGGAGTGTTCGCCATAGGGTAGGTTCGCCCACCGTGCGATTCTCAGCACTACGGCCATCGGGGGATTTGGCGATGGCAAAATTAGGTGACATAGGTCATTATAAACTTCTCACTTAGCTACGCGACGTATAGGGACGTGTTCATCGAACTGCAGCCAAAACAAAATAAATTATACCAAAACGTATTTTTTTCTTGCATTAATAATGTTGTATTATCATTGATACATAAATACAGATGGTTTTAATGGAAATCTGTATTGGGAACATATGGAATTTTGTCAAAGATTTAATGCAGTTATAAACTCCTTATTCGATTTGTAGTTTGCATACCCTGAAGAAAATACAAAAATGTGCACAAGGGCACGTTCGCCCTTTGAGGATGGGGCATGTTCGCCCTATATATCTTCCCCGGGCGGACTTACCTAAACTGGAGGGCGAACCTGCCCCATCAGCGTATTATGCAAAATATTGATAATCATACCATTAAACAAGGTAAAACTACTGAAAAGCATGTAAGTTATGTGGAATCGTATTACTCATACCACCGTTTATGTCCTAATCTATACCCCCCCGAAGTTGTAAACATGATACGTTTAAGCTCACTTTACCCTGACCCGACCCCTGCAACAGATTTAGTGACTCCCCAGAAGAGAATGAATGCCCTGTATACGAACTCTTGCTAAATGTTTACATTGAATAGGCCTATGTTATTGTTATGCAATGTTTAAACCTTTTTTGTGATTAGGGTGAACTTACCCCACAATATGGGCGAACCTGCCCCAATATGGGGCAAGTTCGCCACTTTGTAAAACGTTTTCGTTTGCTCTATCCTGTTGCTAATTGTAAGGCATATAGTTCTGGGATTATGGTCGTATATAACTAAGACATATAGGGCTTTCACATGGGTTAATCAGGTCATCCCTAACCTTAAAATTGACATCGCTAGGCTGGTCAGAAAAAATAGGGCGAACACTCCCCGCTCTCCCCTACTGGTTATGAGTTGTGAAAGGCAACTGGGAAAGAAGGGATATACCTAATGTGGCGTCTATGTTGTACAGTGGCTCCGGAACCATGGGGCCTGGGGCCCGACCCCTCAATAATTTTGGTGAGGGGCCCAAGTACCCTACCCCCCCCCAATAATCTGAGGTAAAATTTATAATTTTAGGGTAAAATTCAAAAATTTAGGATACAATTCATAATTTTAAGGTAATACCCGGTAGGGCCTATTTAGGTATAATTCAAAATATAAGGTAGAATTCATGTAAAAATTTATCCATTTCAGAGGCTTCATGAAATACCCTTCCGCACCCACCCTTCGGCGTTTCGCGTTCCTCAGTAGGCCCAAAATTTGCCCCCCCATATTAAAAATCTTCTGGAGCCTCTCTTGTATCATCAGGAAAAAGAATAAATGGCCGAGAGACTGGTGTAATGCAGTATTTATTCCACTGCAGAAGAAGGAAATTTGAAAGAGTGTGCCAATCACCGGACCATCAGCCTGATTTGTCATGCAAGTAAAGTGCTTCTAAAATCTGAAGATCATCATCAAGAGAATAAAGAACAAAATGGTGCAAGCAATATCTGATGAGCAGGCAGGATTTTATGAAGTATGGGGAACTAGGGACATTGTCAATATCAGGAATGTGATTGAGAAATGCAGAGATCAAAGATAGCTTTTATACATCTTCCTATTACTGAGGATAGCTTCATACGTACTTCATGCTATCTACTATAGCTGGTTTGAAATAATATTTATTAATGACTTGCTATCTACTGAAAATAGCTTCTGTGCGTCTTGTTATCTACTGATGATTGCTTCATGGATATGTCTTGCTCTATCCTGAAGACAGCTTCATGTGTGTCGTACGTGCTATATATCATCGCAGATTGGTTTGGCAGCCCTGAGGATCTTCGAAAAATTTTATACGGGGATGTGCCACTTTTGGATTTTTGGATGCTGACTTTCTCTTTATTTACTCTTTGCTGTTGTTGCTAACCATCAGTATACCAATATGTATAACAAAAAGCATCCAAAATTTACCCTAATCGGACGTTTTAA
Organism: Amphiura filiformis; assembly: GCF_039555335.1. Lineage (NCBI taxonomy): Eukaryota > Metazoa > Echinodermata > Ophiuroidea > Amphilepidida > Amphiuridae > Amphiura > Amphiura filiformis. The sequence goes on from NC_092629.1 coordinate 18,356,867, forward strand.
GACGGCAGGGCTCCACTGAAAACCCACCAATCTATAAACCAATGTCGCTCACAGTGCAAACTACCCCTTAAACGAGGCACATCCCCGTATGCCTTCAACCAATGAGACCCCCCGATCTGGAGCAGATATACGGTAGCCTATTTCTAGTTATACCTATTGAGGATAGATTAATGCTTCTCTTACTACCAACACTGAAGATAAGTCAGTGGACCATATTGGGGAGGTAAGGGGGGACCGATCATGATGGGGGGTGCACCGGGTATGAGGTGGGCACAGGCACGGTTTTTTTTGGAAATTTTCCTATGGAATTTTCTAAATTTTTCAATCTATGACGCTACGCCACTGAGATAAGTTAAAATGTATGTCATTCTATTTGTTCAAAATGACTTTGTATATACTTCTTGCTATAGCCCCTACTATTTTAGTTTTTGAATTATCGTCTGGCTATCTGCCTTTTAGATACCCGGTATGTGTTGCTATCTATACTCGAAATAGCTTCTGTATGCATTGCTATCTCCTGATAATCTCTTCTTGGGTATGTCTTGCTATCTGCTGAAGATAGTTCTTGTCGTACCACCTGATAGCTGTAAGTGTACGTTAGATAGACAGCTTTAAATGTACTGCTATCTACTGAAGATAACTCTTTCTATATTTCTTTCTGTCTGCTGAAGATAATTTTACATGTATGCCATTCTGTCTTTTGATGACAACTTTATATGTACTTCTTGCTTTTTAATAGATGGCTTTATGTAAATCCTTAGGAACATTATTAGATACCAACGAAGATTTAAAAAGGAAAAAATGTTTAGCAATAGCATCATAATCAACTCAAACAATTCCTGCAAAGCAAAAGAGCAAACATTACAACAAAAATGAAAATTTCTAATGCTTATGTAGGTATATATACAACAGTGAATTATGGACACTGACAACAAAACTAGAACACAAAATAGATGTTTTTCAAAGAACCGTTACTTAGAAGAACAATATCCATCATAAAATTGGACAAAATGACAAATGCTGATCTATATAAAAACACAAATACTGATGGAGCAAAACCATCAAAAGAAGACGAGTAAACTCCCGGAGTAAACTGGGTATGTCAACTTTAAAACTTAACGCCCTGTCGGTCGACCCAAACCAATGGGTGGCGCAAATCCAGAAAGATGTAGGCCAACATCAACAAACTCTTACACAGACAGGATACCATCAAGAGCAGTAGTAGCGTGCACAATGGCAACATAGCCGGAAAGCGTACAAACGATGATGATGATGAATAGGCCTTTAAGCAGGGTTCGGTTTTTGCCGTTGCCGTTGGCAAAAACGGGCAAAAACCTCTTTTTGCCCGTTTTTGCCCGGTTTAAATCGGCAAAATGGCAACAACTGGCAAAAACTCGAATATAGTAACTCAAATATTAAAAAGTAACACAGAAAGCTCATAAACAGTAGCACACAACTTTTAATGAATCATTCAACATTTTTTTTGTATCATCAAGTCCTTAAAGGGCAGGTCTATTGCAAAAACAACATCATATCATTGGCAAGCTAATATTATGAGGACAATGAATATGACTCCTTTTTTGAGAAAATAAGACGTTTAAAATTGATATTCCGCAAAAACCAACTTAAGCGGTGAGTTCCTTCGAACGAGACATATTTTGCCTGAGAAAAAAGGTGATGTCATGAAATGAGATGTGCCCGCTTTGAGAAAAGGGAGTATAAACGCTCTCAATGGACAGAACGTATACTCTTGTTGTTCACAGAAAAACTCTTAATTAAGTATCACAAATTTAATGGTTTTTAAGCATATGAATAAAATCAGCCGCTTCTTTTTTATATATTAGTAAATTGTGATATTACAATTCATATGTATATCAATATCATGAGAAATATTAGGCCTAAAAAATAAATACATAATTTGAGCTTAGAATTTCATCTGAGACTAGCATATAAACCGTGGTAAGTCCACAAACTCATGTATCTGATTTCCCTGTATATTGCAATGCTATAGTGTCAGTTGGATGAAATATTACAAAGCAAACGCATAGTAATAATACTGTGTGGGCTTTGTTTCCGAAATGAGAAGAATAGTCTGCATATTGTTAGGCAGCATTATTATGGTAAAACTCATTGTTGCTTATGTCAAACTTGTCAAAGTGATTGTGATTGTATGCTGAGAGCATGATATAGTGATCGCTTCATTTACCTACGTCATCAGCCAAACGGGGGGAGAACACACACTTTACCCACACAATTTCTCCTTTTTCAGGAGAAATACGCATAAAAAAATTGCAACAAGTGTCAACTTGTAATGTAATAATTATTCTCTTCGAATAGAGATAAACTTGTTTTTGCAATAGACCTGCCCTTTAAAATGAAAAAAGTTTTGAATTTGATATATGCCACATTTTGGTTGAATGCACTTGCGCAACGAAAACGCTTACCTTAAATTTCTTAATACGTTATAGGCCTACCGTACTTATAATTACAAAATCTGGCCTTATACACCATGTACACTCAGGAAATGGTTTTTGAAACTTAACCATTTGTTTTGAGATGAAAAAACTGAACCATAAATAACTTTTTTAGTTTTTGCCATTTTTGCCGGCAAAAACTGGCAAAAATTGTTTTTGCCAAGCGGTTAAAACCGCGGTTTTTCCATCTGTGGCAAAAACCTGCGAACTATGCCTTTAAGTATGTGTTGCTATCTATGAGAGTTACAGAAGATACGCGACTCAGCATATAATATTATTAGTCCAAATGTATTTTATAGAAGAAATAAATAATAGACTGACTTAGCCTGATAGGGATGCTGTACATTTAGCCTACGGGTAATACATGTATAACTTTCAATCTTGCATTTTCTGACCCCTACAAAAAGACAACGACGTCGACGAAAAAAAGGACACGTTTTGTGTTGGATTAGACTACGGTATGCCATAGTCGATTTTTGATCAATAAAAATATATTATTTAATCATTATGAACTCGAAATTATACTGATATTATTTTATTACACATACTAGTAAATGGTTATGAAAAGGTTTAGGCCTATATAATTATATTAGTGACAGTAACAGTAAAGTATATATAGGCTTATTGAATGCAACATATTATAATAGCACTTCAATACTGAACACTTCTGATTTTAGAATCTACCAGTTTAATAATCGCGAAAGCCCGAGTTAAAAACACTTGGGAAGCCAACAAACAGAGGGAGTATAGTGACTAAAAGATCAGATGTGAAAATCCATCAATTGTGCACAAATTAATTAAATCAGAAATGCATATAAATGGTCAAGTGGACTACGGAGAAGTCTAGTGTTAGATATGATAGCTCATATCAACACCTTTATTTATTTCCAAAGTACATTTTGCGGAAGTAGGGACCGACAGTTATAATATTCTTTAAAGTGCTTTTGAAAAAAAAAAGATTTGCCCCTAATGTCAAGTTCGAATAATTTATAGTTACTTTTTATTGCTGGTATGGTGGTGTCTTGTAACCCATACAAGTGCTAGAAGTTTCATTAAAAATTCATCGGGAAAAGTGGTTTTCCGGAGTTAATAAGTCCCTATGAATGAAAACATGGCCACTAAGGGTTAACATTTTGTCTTGCTACTTTTTGAAGAAATCTTTAAATTGATGTATTGCTATTTACTGAAGATATACAATTTATGTATAATAGTCATTATGTCTACTGATGACGATAGCTTTACGTGTACTTCTTGCTATTTAGTGTAGTTAGTTTTAGATTAATGTCTTGCTATCTACTGACGATAGCCTTTTAGGCATGTGTTGCTTTATACTGAAAATAGTTTCTGTATGGTTTGACATCTATTGATGATTGCTTTCTACTGAAGACATACTGTTTGGTATTGTTTGTCTGCTATGTGCACAGTGATTTTCATCACTCCGTGTACTTTTGAACTGTTTTCCTGACACTTCTATAGGCTCTAGAATTGGCCATTTTTGGCCATAGAACTTTGCCTGTTTTTGAGCCTACATTGGTTGTTTGGTTCATTGTGTCTGTTTATGTACAGTGATTTTCATCACTTGTTCTTTGCTGTTTTTGCCCCCCCCCCATCTGCATATTGTATTTTACATGCTCCTTCATGTCAAGTTGGTGTACCTTGCTCTTTTTCTTTCCAGTGATAAGGTTCTACAAATAGCCTTAACGATTTAAATAGACCTAGGGACGTTCTAATTAATTAATTCAGGGACTCATCACAAAGTTAAGAAAAGTAAAAGTGAAAAGTATAGTGTTAACTGTTAACCCTTTTTGATACTAAAAATCATTTTCTTGGATAAAGAAGCTTTTTTCTGTTCTACTTAAAACCCTTTGAGGGTTCTTTCTTAATGGTTCCTTAAATGTTCTTCAAACTTAACGTTCTATAAAGAACCATTTTCTTGGCTAGAGAATGTTTTGGTTCTACAAAGAACCCCATGCATTGGTTTTCATTCCTAGGCATCTAACACTTTTCCAATGATTTAAAAAAAAATAAAACTCTACCATTTATGGGTTTACAAGACACATCATACCAGCAAAAATAAATAGATAAATAAAAATAAAAGTAAATTATTCGACCTTGACATTGGGGTAAATAATTGTTTTCAAAAGCCAACTGTCGGTCCCTACCCCAAATGTAGGCCTACTTTAGACAACAGACCGTTTTTTGCTATGTGCACAGCGATTTCTGTTTGATTTTGTTTGTCTGCTATATGCACAGTGATTTTCATCACTCCGGTGTCATACGGTACTTTTGTACTGTTTTCCTGACACTTCATGGGCTCTGAAATTGGCCATTTTGGGCCATAGAACTTTGCCTGTTTTTGTGCCTGCATTGGTTGTTTGGTTCATCGTGTCTATTTATGTGCAGTGATTTTCATCACTTGTTCTAGTTTACATTTGTACTCCAATTGATGCTGGTTGTTTTTGCAGCTTTTCATGGTTTTAGCACTTCTGTCTGTCATCTCTCTGTGGGTCTTGGAACTGGTACATTTTGGCTATCGAACTTTACCTACTTTTAATGCCTGTACATTTGCTGTTTTTGCCCCCCCCCCATCTGCATACTGTCTTGTCTGTATTTTACTGTTATAAGGTTCTATAAAGATGGGCCTAGGGACGTTCTAATTAATTCATTAGGGTGAGGCGCCGCAGTGTTAGCTTTGGATATTTAATGATTTTTGGTGAAAATAAAGATAATAATTAAATATCCAAAGCTAACGCTAAATAGCCTACGTTCGGCGCCTCCGCCTAATGAATTCAGGGACTCTTCAAAAGTTAAGAAAAGTGAAAAGTAGATTTATAGTGTTAACCCTTTTGGTACTAAAAAAAATATTTTCTTGGATATAAAACCTTTTACTTTGAACGCTTCGAGGGTTCTTCAAAGGTTCTTCAAGCTTAAGGTTCTGTAAGGGGACACACCACTAAATAATCGTCCCATTGAAATACACGTGAAAATACAAGAAAGTAAATTCCTTTTTCCGAGTCTACCCTTACTTAGTTCAGAAAATGAGAAAATGTCTTATGGATTCTTTAAGTATAAAGTCTGAAATTTAATAAAAAAAATTTTTTGTGACCAAGCGTGTCAAACCTTTGAGCTACGGGCACCTGAACAGCGCCCTCACGAATTTCAGCCGACAATAATCGCCTCCTTACCAGATCCGGCCTTGATATTATTCCGACAGCCTGTCACTAATTCACAATCGATTTGAAACATTTTTTGAACAGATTTTTAATGTTGAGGTCCAAGGGTGAAAATAAGAGAGCTTGAACCAGGAGCCACTTTGGCAAAAAAGTGGCCCCTGGTTCACCAAGATTTGGATTTCCAATTACCAAGGGGCCAATAAAAATAAAGATGTGCTGGCAGGGGTGTCTATTCTTCCAGAAAATTGAAATTATTCCCTCACCCTACCGTGCTGTGTCACATCTGTCCCCAGATTCTTCCCCAACTGAAAACCCCAAAAATGGACCAAAAAAGGGAACATTTTAGTTTAGGTTGGTTGCTAGCTCGGGGGGGGGGGGGACACTCCCATATATTGACATACGTCATGAGCCCATGAAAAGACCTCATTATTTTTGGCAAATCCTACACCCAATGACCCTGTTTTTTCAGTAGCCTACACTGAATGACCCCCTTTCTTGAACAATTAGTCCTCAAAATTGAAATTTTGGCGCGCTTCACACACATTTTGAGCAAAATAAATAAGTTTTGTCTATGTTGTACAGTAAAATTGGGTAAAAAGCTATTTTTGATTGTCAATGATGTGAAATTTAAGGCGTTCCTATACAAAATTCACTCCATTTTTGACATTGCCAACACCGAATGACCCCCTTTTTTCTGAAAATTTCCACACCGATAGTCTCATACGCTGGTGGGCACTGGTATGTCACTTTCATATTCGAGTGCCTTCCCCGGGTGCTATCTACATGTATGTACTTTTCCTTATTTTCTTGTTCCTCCCTTCCCTGACTGAACATAGGTGTGTTGTGAATTGTTCTATTCTGTCTTCCCTAAAACCATCAAATTCTTGAGATGGTACAGTCTGGACACTGAACCATTGCATCTAGGACTAATGGTTCAAAGGGAAGACAGGCTGGTAAACACCTCTAGGCTCTTTATTATTTTCAGAGCTAGCTGTGATTTATTATTTACAGGGGTGTGAGAGTTCAGCTTTTTTTGTTTTGATTTTCAGCTTTTTTTGTACCAGTACACTTGCTCTGCATGTATAAAAGTATAGGATCTTCCTTTTGAGCTTTTTGCTATCTGGTTTTTGCGTTTCAGCTCTTTTATATATATGTGGTGACTCGCATGCCCCTGGTTTATAAAGCCTTAGAATTAAAATTCTTATGTTGCAGAGTTCTGAGAATGCCACTTAACTATTGCATCTAGGGAAGAATAATCAAGGATTTGGATCTGAAGCTGAGGTTTAAAAGGGAAGATAAACTTGGACAATTTGATGGTTCTGCCCTTAGAATCCCAAATGCTTCCCTAGATAGGCAGATGTCCAAACTAAAAAGAAAATGGACTTTGTATGAATGCAAAGCAGCGCTCCCTTAATTTTAGTGTGCAAACTGTGCATTATTACCTAGGCCCCTATAGTATGACCACTAGTCACTATTGCCCAGGCAGGGAAGAATTACTGACCCAACTTTTCCCTGTTTTATTTTTGGGATGGGAATGGGTAAAAGCCAAGGGACCACTACATGTATGCTGTTATGTACCCATTATAATTCTTCCCTAAATGACACTTGATGAATTCACCCACCCTGTAGAGCAGTCACTGCCAGCCAGTGACCATCTATTTCATTCCAAAAATACCATAAAACATAATAATACATATTCCAGTTATACATTTTCCCCCAAATTAGTTAATTTTATTTTTAATCTTCCTTGAATCCTGTTGACTTTCTTCTATTTTCCCTTTTTTTTTTCTTTTTCAAAATGCAAAATTCTTCCCCAAAGGGGTACAATTATTCCCTCCCCTTTGGGGGCAATTAACGGAAGAATAAACGCCCCTGTACAGTGCTGGATGAGTTAAATAAGCACTATTTGCTTGTAATTTGATATTTTATGTTCACTATCCAGGGGCCAGTTTTGGGCCAGGCTTGGGACCCGTCGTACTCGTGTACGGGTACCATACAGTACATGGTTACAAATGCAGGAAAGTGTGAATAGAATACTCTCACTTCCCATATAAATGCATGGTAACTCCACTCATGAATCCCACTGTGAGTCCTCTGATCATAAATTCATAATTAAAACAAATAGGTTATATCATATGTGGTTGGTGGGGAGTAAATGGAAAGCTAGTATCAAGTGCCCTTAAATTTATTTTAGCCTGGTCCAGGGCCCTGAAAAAGATAAATCCAGCTGGCTACACAAAATGAACATGATGAATGCTGCACACATGTACATCTACAATGTAACAGCCTGTGCACACTGCCAGTCTGCCACCCATGACAATTGACATGTATGCTACATGTCTCATTCACACAATGACTGATCAATATAGAAAAAGACCCAGCAAACTGGGAAAACATTTCAAGATTTGTTCTTTTGTGGTTAAGTATCATTATTTTAGCTTATATTAATCATTTTGATATTCCCCATCCAAATACACTCCACTACTTGTATGCTGCACACATGTTGAATTAATGATAATGTGCTGGAGAGGGATTTTCTGCCAGCCACATGACATGAGCTCACAGTGTACTTCTTGTGCCAGGCTTGGGCTAGTGCTTCTGAGTCATATGAGTGGAGAGGTCCTTACCATACAGAAATTTGGAATTTTATAAGAGATTTAAAGGATTTTTAAAATATTAATAAAACATGAATATAATTATCCAGATGTGCATGATTAATGATAATAATTATATGATTAAGCTAATGGATAATCTGTTAGATGTGTATTGTGTATGTGCATGAATGTACTTGGAAAATTGACAATTAATTTAATTCCAATTGATATTTTAAGATAAATATTTTTTCCACATAATTTTGTACATGAATTGATTGGACTGGAATTGGACTGGGGTCGACTTCGAGCCCGAGTTTTTTTGACCGAGCTGGGCTGAGCCTTTTAATGTTCAATTCCGAGTCCGAGTCCAGCAAAAAGTGGACTTGAGTCCGAGTCCAGACTCGAAAGCTACATCACTGCTAAATATACTAAAGTATGTTGAAATTAGTATTGCACAGTCTGGGTGTCCAATCCTACTGTCCATACTACATAGACATAGTTTTTTCACTTGCATCCCAAAATATGCCACCTTTAGCCTAGATTCACTATGACCACCAATATTTAATCTCTTTTTGTACTTGTTTAATTAATTTGTTTATACTCGTACCCATAATTGGACCCATACAAGTCCCATCTGTACTCTCTATATGTAAAAGAGTGAAAAACTCACTCCCAAAAGAGTGATTCACTTATAAGACCACTCAAAAAATAGTGAAATGTGTTTTTTAACTTTAAAACCACTCAAAATAGAGTGAAAACCACTCTAAAAGAGTGAATTTCAACTCGTTCAAGGAGTTAAATAGGACAACACATTTTTCGAGTTGTCATTCATTTAACTCCTTGAAAGAGTTAAAATTCACTCTTTTAGAGTGGTTTTCACTCTATTTTGAGTGGTTTTAAAGTTAAAAACACATTTCACTCTTTTTTGAGTGGTCTTATAGGTGAATCACTCTTTTGGGGAGTGAGTTTTTCACTCTTTTACATTTAGAGAGTACCCATGGCCCGTACCCGTACCCATACTGGGACCCGTACCCGTACTCGAGTCCCAATTTCGGTACCCGTACCCGTACTTGTACCCGTGGCTTCGGACCCGGACCCGTCTACTCATGCCCTATTGAATTTGGACCCGTACCTGTACTCATGGGACCAGTACCCGTACCCATGACCTGGGACTCGTACCCGTACCAATGGCTTGAGACCGGTACCCGTACCCGTACTCAAGGTCCGGGACCCGTACCCGTACACATGGCGGGTCCCAATAGGCCTACTACAAGTCTGTAATAAAATGAGTACCCTCGAGAGGCTGATACAGTTCGCTATTTTTAACCAGAACTATACAGGATTAAGTGGTGTGCCCCCATAAAGAACTTGACGAACGTAACCCGTCAGCCAGAAGAAGAAGAACAGGGTTGCCAACAAACTTCAGCCCGAATAGCGGGTCAAATAATCGAAAGTCGCCCAATATTTCTCTTAACCATATTACCATTGGTTTGGGGCAGGAAACAATCATAAGTCACGGGAGCTAATGTTGAAAAATCGCAATTTGTTTTTATTAAAACCATTGGTTTCTATATGGGACAGTAAATTGTCAAAAGTCGAGGGAATGGGAACTTAAATCTCCACTTGAAAAGTCGCCGAATTGGGCTAATAATCACGGAATCAGTAACTCTGATCCGCGAATTAAATTATGTCACATTTTATGTCACAGCTCGTCGTATTTAATTCGCGTTTTACTGTTTTACACTTAATCGCTTTTACTCTAAGCGAATCGCTGGCATGTTCTTTGCGCAAAAACAAAGCATCATTTTCAACAATAGGCATGCGCACGATTTGCTTCTCTTCAAAAGCGATCGAGTATGAACTCAGCTTAAATTGCAGCCCGTCGTATTTAATTCGCGTTTTGTGACTGATATTTATTTTTTTTTATCGTTGAAACGAAAAAAGCAATATTATATTAACAAAACGACGAATTAAATGTTTAATTCGCGAATTAAATGTTTAATTCGCGAATTAAATATTAAATTCGCGAATTAAATATTAAATTCACGAATTAAATAATTTAATTCGCGAATAAAACATTTAATTCGCGAATAAAACATTTAATTCGCGAATAAAATAGTTTAATTCGCGAATAAAACATTTAATTCGCGAATTAAATATTAAATTCGCGAATTAAATTATTTAATTCGCGAATTAAATATTAAATTCACGAATTAAATGTTTAATTCGCGAATAAAATAGTTTAATTCGCGAATAAAACATTTAATTCGCGAATAAAACATTTAATTCGCGAATTAAATTATTTAATGCGCGAATTAAATATTAAATTCACGAATTAAATGTTTAATTCGCGAATTAAATGTTAAATTCGCGAATAAAATAATTTAATTCGCGAATAAAACATTTAATTCGCGAATAAAACATGAAATTCGCGAATAAAATAGTTTAATTCGCGAATAAAACATTTAATTCGCGAATAAAACATTTAATTCGCGAATAAAACATTAAATTCGCGAATAAAATAGTTTAATTCGCGAATAAAACATTTAATTCGCGAATAAAACATTAAATTCGCGAATAAAATAGTTTAATTCGCGAATAAAACATTTAATTCGCGAATAAAACATTTAATTCGCGAATAAAACATTTAATTCGCGAATAAAACATTTAATTCGCGAATAAAATAATTTAATTCGCGAATAAAACATTAAATTCGCGAATAAAATAATTTAATTCGCGAATAAAACATTTAATTCGCGAATAAAACATTTAATTCGCGAATAAAACATTTAATTCGCGAATAAAACATTTAATTCGCGAATAAAATAATTTAATTCGCGAATAAAACATTTAATTCGCGAATAAAACATTTAATTCGCGAATAAAATAGTTTAATTCGCGAATAAAACATTTAATTCGCGAAAAAAACATTAAATTCGCGAATAAAATAGTTTAATTCGCGAATAAAACATTTAATTCGCGAATAAAACATTTAATTCGCGAATCAAACATTTAATTCGCGAATAAAATAGTTTAATTCGCGAATAAAACATTTAATTCGCGAATAAAATAGTTTAATTCGCGAATAAAACATTTAATTCGCGAATAAAATAGTTTAATTCGCAAATAAAACATTTAATTCGCGAAAAAAACATTTAATTCGCGAATAAAACATTTAATTCGCGAATAAAATAATTTAATTCGCGAATAAAACATTAAATTCGCGAAAAAAAATAGTTTAATTCGCGAATAAAACATTTAATTCGCGAATAAAATAGTTTAATTCGCGAATAAAATAGTTTAATTCGCGAATAAAACATTTAATTCGCGAATAAAACATTAAATTCGTGAATAAAATAGTTTAATTCATGAATAAAACATTTAATTCGCGAATAAAACATTTAATTCGCGAATAAAACATTAAATTCGCGAATAAAATAGTTTAATTCGCGAATAAAACATTTAATTCGCGAATAAAACATTTAATTCGCGAATAAAACATTAAATTCGCGAATAAAATAGTTTAATTCGCGAATAAAACATTTAATTCGCGAATAAAACATTTACTTCGCGAATAAAACATTAAATTCGCGAATAAAATAGTTTAATTCGCGAATAAAACATTTAATTCGCGAATAAAACATTTAATTCGCGAATAAAACATTAAATTCGCGAATAAAATAGTTTAATTCGCGAATAAAACATTTAATTCGCGAATAAAATATTAAATTCGCGAATAAAATAGTTTAATTCGCGAATAAAATATTAAATTCGCGAATAAAATAGTTTAATTCGCGAATAAAACATTTAATTCGCGAATAAAACATTTAATTCGCGAATAAAACATTAAATTCGCGAATAAAATAGTTTAATTCGCGAATAAAACATTTACTTCGCGAATAAAATAGTTTAATTCGCGAATAAAACATTTAATTCGCGAATAAAACATTTAATTCGCGAATAAAACATTTAATTCGCGAATAAAATAGTTTAATTCGCGAATAAAATAGTTTAATTCGCGAATAAAACATTTAATTCGCGAATAAAACATTAAATTCGTGAATAAAATAGTTTAATTCGCGAATAAAACATTTAATTCGCGAATAAAACATTTAATTCGCGAATAAAACATTAAATTCGCGAATAAAATAGTTTAATTCGCGAATAAAACATTTAATTCGCGAATAAAACATTTAATTCGCGAATAAAACATTAAATTCGCGAATAAAATAGTTTAATTCGCGAATAAAACATTTAATTCGCGAATAAAACATTTAATTCGCGAATAAAACATTAAATTCGCGAATAAAATAGTTTAATTCGCGAATAAAACATTTAATTCGCGAATAAAACATTTAATTCGCGAATAAAACATTAAATTCGCGAATAAAATAGTTTAATTCGCGAATAAAACATTTAATTCGCGAATAAAATATTAAATTCGCGAATAAAATAGTTTAATTCGCGAATAAAATATTAAATTCGCGAATAAAATAGTTTAATTCGCGAATAAAACATTTAATTCGCGAATAAACATTTAATTCGCGAATAAAACATTAAATTCGCGAATAAAATAGTTTAATTCGCGAATAAAACATTTAATTCGCGAATAAAATAGTTTAATTCGCGAATAAAACATTTAATTCGCGAATAAAACATTTAATTCGCGAATAAAACATTTAATTCGCGAATAAAATAGTTTAATTCGCGAATAAAACATTTAATTCGCGAATAAAACATTTAATTCGCGAATAAAACATTAAATTCGCGAATAAAATAGTTTAATTCGCGAATAAAACATTTAATTCGCGAATAAAACATTTAATTCGCGAATAAAACATTTAATTCGCGAATAAAACATTAAATTCGCGAATAAAATAGTTTAGTTCGCGAATAAAATATTAAATTCGCGAATAAAATAGTTTAATTCGCGAATAAAACATTTAATTCGCGAATAAAACATTTAATTCGCGAATAAAACATTAAATTCGCGAATAAAATAGTTTAATTCGCGAATAAAACATTTAATTCGCGAATAAAACATTTAATTCGCGAATAAAACATTAAATTCGCGAATAAAATAGTTTAATTCGCGAATAAAACATTTAATTCGCGAATAAAACATTAAATTCGCGAATAAAATAGTTTAATTCGCGAATAAAATATTAAATTCGCGAATAAAATAGTTTAATTCGCGAATAAAACATTTAAAATAAACATTAATTCGCGAATAAAACATTAAATTCGCGAATAAAATAGTTTAATTCGCGTGAATAAAACATTTAATTCGCGAATAAAATAGTTTAATTCGCGAATAAAACATTAAATTCGTTACTTTGTTAATATTATTATTTTATTTTTTTGATGAATCTAAAAAAAATTAAATATGTCACATATCAGCCACCGTACATTTCAGCACATAACATCAAAGCTCCCATTGGATGCCCCATTCCTTTTTTTAAAGGAATTTTATTATGTTCAAGCCTATGGTTCGCACGCACGTAGTGCATTACACGAAAATACTTCTGATTAAAATGTCTTACGCTTTCAATTAAGCAATAAAAAGAAGATTTCGGTAAATCACACATACTCAAGGAAAGAATACAAAGAAAGATGAGCATTTGAACAAGTTTTATTCCCTTATAATTGTGAACACCTGATCGGAGATACTTCAAAGTAGCCCTATAACAATAATGTTTTGATTGGGGAAGCTTTACGGTATTTTAAAGGTTTTATAAGTTTTGGTATCAATTTGAATAAAGTGTCCGCGAACACCTGTGAAATGCCCTTAACAATAGATACTCTAGGAAGACAATGGCTACTGGGATTATCCGCAATTCTGAGTTATCTTATTTTAGTATTAATTCTAGATTTGCACAATAAGGTATCATAATGTTGGATTTGTGAAGGCAAAAAAAAAAAAAACAGATTTAGGCAGGGATATAAAACGTGTTATTGATATCCTTTGTTGTGGTGACATTTGAGAAAGACCTTTAAATATTTGGAGATGATACGACTTGTAGTTATGTCAAATTCCACAAGATTTAAGCATCGAGGTGCTTCTATAAACATGACAAAGTGTGTGGCAAAAATAGCCATGATTAATAACAAATTAATCACAAACTGAATCTTGATCAAATATAATCTCGTCGTTTTTATTTAAATGTCATAATTTTGTCACACAAAATTACTGCATCAAGCAGACATGCAGTGTCTGGGAATTATTATTTTCCCAAATATTTTGAATAGATTTGTGAAGATATATATAAATTGAAACCTTGATGTTAATTTCCTAAGCACCACCAACCCAGCAAACACAAAACGTTTTACAGAAAACATTTAAATGTTGGGTTATATAAAGGGTATACTAATGGTTTAAAACGTTTTAAATAATAACGTTAAAACTTTTTAATAACGTTAAAACATTTTAATAACATTAAAACGTTTTCATAACGTTAAAAAACATTAGTGAAAGTGGCTACAAAACATTATAACACAATGTTATTTTAAAAGAGCTAACAAAAATATTTTACAAAAATGTTTGCAATTTTGACAATAACGTTTTGACAACATATTACCCGATGTTATTAATACATTTTGACCAAAACCAAAACACGTTTACGGTACAGCTCAACTTACCGTACTTTGCCTAACCAGACAGTCCATGCCAAAATTGTTACTACACCTTTACATTTCATCGAATCTCTTTTTGATGTCTGTCATTTTGAACATCATACTTGAAAGATGTATGCTATGTAGAAACTTTATTTTGCAATTTCATAATTTGCATATTATTAGCATATTTGCAAGAAAAACATGAAAATCAATAAATACCTATTTTTTTCACAATTTCAATATTTTATTAGAAATTAAGCATGTAGGCCGTTTGTTATGACTTGATGAATGAAACTGTTAAAACAGATTTTGATATTTTTGCTTATTTTTCCTTTTTTGCCCCAAAATGTGTAAAAATCAACATTTTTTGGATGACCTATATTTTCTTTGAATATTTATCAAATTTCTTAATTTAGGTATAATACAGTGCAGAAAAAGATGTCAAAAAATCTGTTAAAACAGATTTCCAATAAATTGTTCCATTTTCCATTTTGGGTTAAATACTCAATTTTCATGCGCGGGATATTTGAAACATAAAATGAAAACATGTCCATTGCACTTTTTCCTCGAGATGTACTATAATATCAAGGTTACGGATATATTATAATCCCTTCTTATCTTCACTGATCCATCAGATACCTATTGGTATGAATGATCAATGAAAAGGTTCAGAACTGGGCTACTAATGGTCTGTCAAGTATCTATAGTTATTTTCATGACTGTGTCAACTCAAAAATCATGCAAGGTCGAATGTAGGAAAAGTATGATCAGTTGAGCTGTATAACCTCTTGATAACGTTTAAAAAACATATTTGTGTTTGCTGGGTAAGCATAGCCATCAAACATGTTAAATATTTTATTGAAAAATAACACTTTGATGTTTTGCAAAAGTTCATTTTACAAATCATATACTATGCACTTTGAACACTTATTGTTGTGAATGAGTTATTTACGTTTTACAAAAGTTTTGTTGTTTCAGCCCGCTTTACAAGAACCACTACAAAAGTATATATCTGTGATATTTGAATTCTTCTATACATTCGCTATGAAATGATCAATGCAATTTTTTGCCAAAGCTCACTGCCATTCGTAAGATGCTGTGAACTACCAAATCGCAAGAGTTTAAAATAGTTGCTAACCTTAAGTAGAGAAATTACAGATTGATGCAAAATGTCTTATTTTGTCTTTAATACATGTACACCAAAATCTGAATTTGGATAATTTCCACGATCCTCCGGATGAGCAAATCACCGAATAGGCCTTTAACCTTGGCAATATATATTAAATTACGTTTCATTTTGTGGCTTTTGAGAAAAGAAGAGCAAGAATTTGCAAAAATGATTTTTCGTGTTCAAAATTGTGACTCATACTTTTTTACGACATATAGAATTCTTCGTCTTATCAAAGTTTCTTGGAAATTATTTACGCATGTTTGGATTAGCATTTTAGTTTTCAAATTATAGGCCCTTAGTGACGAATTTAAGAAAAATGCTATGATTTAAGAAAACCAGTGTGATCGGGTCTGAGTCACCGAAACGTCATGTCACCTCAAAAAAACCCAAAAAACAAAAACAAAAAAACAAAACAAAACAAAAAACAAACAAAAAACAAAACAACAACAACAAACAATACCCAAACCAAACAAAACTTAATTGCATTACTCCCTGTGTGCTGTTTAAATTTCCCCAAAAAAGAACGATTATTTTATTTTAGGGTTCTTTCGGAGAATGCGAACGGTCAAAATCAATTTTGCATAGTATAGTGCGAAGAAGGGTATATACCTTTCATTCTTAGTAATTCTTAGTAATTAGACTGGGTGTATCAAAATAATTGTTATCCATATCAGCTTTATCGTCTAATGAAACACCTGTTTTTTCAAAGATCCTCTGAAAATGACTACAGTTTATATGACACAATAACATGAATAAACTGGATGTTATTATTGCTCATATATTGATGGGTACCATTCATTTTGATACACCCTATAGGTATTGATTTTGTCTAGTCGTTGTGACATTTTTCTAGCGATTGTCATAGTATTATGGAAACAAAAACATGTATATATAGGGATAAACTTGATTCCTGGAAAATTTAATTTTCAATCAATATTTCTTGAGACTTTGGTAATAAAGAAAAGACAAACAAAAATACCTAGGTAAAGAAGTAGGTCTATAAGTTATATTTATATAAAGTATATTTCATTTAGCATTTCAGCGCACTCCACAATCTTTCATCGGGGGAGTGTGGACTTAGCCCGGTCTTTCGCCGGGGGTTAGGCCTATTTCGTTTGTTCAGTTAGAACCTTGCAATTCTGAGCCCATGACATTGATAACCCACAGCATATGCTGGTAATGGGGTCTTTGGGTGACAGCGATGGTGAAAAGGGGGGTCTTAACAGCACTACATACGCGTCACCTCCAAAGTGGGAGTGCCCCACCCGGATTTCAGCACATCACATCAAAGCTCCTTGGGCGTCCCATTCCTTTTTCAAAGGATTTTTTATTTGAGAGTTGAGGCAAATATTACCATCGTTGGCATGGTTGGTGCAAATGTCAACAATCTAAATTAATTGCCAACAATAATTGTTAGTAAAGTATAGGTAACGGGGATACGCATCCTGCACAAGAACAAACTTGACTCAATGTTGGGGAAATTGTAACCCAAATTGGTCAAATTTCGCCCTATAATTAAGGCTATTGATTTGGACAAAATTAACCATGCTCATTGGCAGTGTGTGTTTAAGTGGGTGTTAGCACCAGGCCCGTACGTAGGATTATTTGGGGGGGGGTGCTGATTTTGAAAAAGTGGACTTTTTTCCCAGGGGAGGGGGACGATTTTGTGAAAAGTGGACTTTCTTCCCCAAATTAGGACCGGACCTTTTTTGAACAAAAAAGCGTAAAAAAACCCTTTTTGTAAAATTGTGCAAATTAGGGGGGGGGGGGGGCGGCCGCAACGGGCCTGGTTAGCACAGGTGTTAGCTGGTATAAAATTCCTATATTATACAGACAACAAAATAATGAAAGGTCCGTTCAGTGATTTGTTCATCCTGGCGATCGTAAAAATCATAAAAATTTTTGTCCTTTTGTCATCGCCATAGATGTGCTAGCCTATTTGAATGGGGTTTCAACTTGCTGTTTTCTTTGTTTTTTGCCAAATTTTTAATTTCAAAATGACAATTTGAATGACTTTTCCTTCACTTCACTTGCAAGCAATATACACTTGCGCTGCGATCACTGAATGGGCCTTTAAGGTACCAGGTATTTCACCCCTGTATATCCTAAACAAAGACAGATATGTCATAATTAGAACCAGTGCATCTTAACTCGGATTTAAGACCTCGTTCGTCCTGAATGAAATCTGTCAAGATTATAAAGACGCGCTGATCCAAAATCCCAAGGAAAATGCAAATTCAAAAGTTGCAGATTGCTCCATTGGATGTTCCATTGATTTGTACAAAGCGTTCAGGCTCGAGCAAGAAAACTAGAACTGTGCTTATGCTTAAAGAAAAAGCAACTTTTACTTTTCGTTCCTTCTTTGGGTTTTTGGATCACCGTTTATTTAATTCTCAACCAATTTCAACAAATGAGGTCTTGGTAGGTAGCTGATTTGTTTTAATTTTGACATATCTGTCTTCATGTATATGGGGTGAAAATAACTAGCACCTATAATTCTTTTGTTATCTGTTAAGCCTTTTTACTAGAGAAGAGTAGACTGAATGAATATGGGAAAATAACAACTTAAATAAATAGACAGAAATAAAGCGTTTGATACAGTTAAGTTTTCAACGTGCAATAATTTATTTTGGTACAACATGATATTTATAATAATGAGCAGTTTCAACAAAGTGTACAAAATATATTAACATTACATGTATACATAAAAATAAATGAAAATACATCAAATAATAAATAATAGTGAAATGTCAAATTGGAGGTATACTTTATGAGCTAACCAAATTCTCATCGGGCCATTCAATTTCAAATCCACACTCTCCCTGTGGAAGATTTTGGAAATATCTTCCACAGGGGTAGTGTGATTTCATATATGCATGGAATTAGCACTATCAACCAACTCTTTTTGAAACTCATCCTCCCTCTGTGGAAGATTCAGGTTGAATCAGAAATTCAAATGGAGCTGCCTAATATGTTCTTTCCATTTGAAATTCATACTCCCCCTGTGGAAGATATTTCCAAATTCTTTCACAGGGGTAGTGTGGATTTTAAATAGAAAAAACCAATTTCTAATACCGTTCCTATAACCCCATTCAAAAGTTCAGTTTTTGTACCCAACACAGTTAAATGCCATTCAATGAGGATACGGACATAATTGGGCTATTCCATTTGAAATAACTTACACCCCCTGTGGTAGATACGACCTTAATCTTCCACACAGGGAGTGTGAATTACAAATGGTTACCTTGTACTGAATGGGCATCTCCATTTGAAATCTACACCCCCGGTGTACAAGATTCTAAGATCAAGGTCATGTCTTACATAGGGGGTGTATAGCTTTCAATTGTAATCGCCCAATTTGGTGTTAAGAGACTTAATGATAAGAGTGGCATCATGTAAATTGTAAAACATAACATAATATAATGGGACACCAAAATTAATATTAAGTTGAATATGATTCCCAATGACTTCACATGCAATGCATTATTAGCCCGCATTAAATAATGATCTGGTTTAGGATCAAATAGGGACCGTTGCAATCCTGATCAACTTGATCCAAATTCAAATGCGATCTATTTCATATCAAATATGATCGTGATATAATCAAATTTAAGATTAGAATTCTAAACAAAATGATATGGAATGGCATACGTTCTTATTGAATCCATATCCAGATCACTTTGATCCGGACTGGTGTGATGTCACGTTCAAATCAAATTGATAGATATAGCGTTACAGGCAGTGAGCATTCCCCCAACAGCATGATTTCTTTGCACATTTGCTGAACAAATATTTCAATTCAATTCAACAAAATCACACTAATTTGCCTGCAAACTTATAGCATACAATTAAACAAAACAAAAAAATACAAAAATAAACAAAAAACCCGTCCCACTGAATGCTTCAAATTGATTACTGTTTTGAATTTGAGCTGCTATATAATTGATGCAAAAACGTTCAGAGTTGTCTTATAAAATACAAACGTTTTATGTACCAAAGTATTTTTACACGCTGCCTATAAAAATTCACATTGTAATCCTTGTTTTGTGTTTTTAAGATTTAAGTACCAATATACTCCCAGAAACAAGTACCTAACTTCTAAGTCCTCAAACGCGTTTAAAATGGTTTTGTCCTCTATTATCGAATTGGAACCCTGAAGAATTTAAGGTTTAAACCTTTTGCAATCTTGTATACAACCATACATCCAGTTTGGTTCTTCATCGAATGATTGTTGTCCTCTTTTAATGGAATTTGAACCCTACAGAATTGTAGGTTCTTAAAAAGGTTCTTTAACCTTCTTTGCAGAACCTTTTGCAACCTGGATCCGGTTTGGTTCTTTATCGAAAGTCATTAAGGTGTGATGTGGATAGACTTTAGAAGAACTCTTATTTCTGAGAATATATAATTATAAACGTATATCACATAGAATGCACCAATTTGTGTTAATTCTGGCTGTAATTTCAACTTAAAATGGGTTCTTTCTGCACCATTTGTTAAAAATATCCATTAGGCTATTCCAGCTGAAATCCATACACTCCGTAAGTTAGACATAACCTTAATCTTCAACACAGGGAGTGTTACCTGAAAGGGCAACTGCATTTGAAATCTTCTCACTGTGTGGGAGATTAAGGTCATGTCTCCCATTGGGTTTATTGGGAGTGTATGGATTTCAACTGAAATAGCCCATTTTGAAAGTCCATATGAAATCTACACCCCCTGTGTTGGAAACTAAGGTAATGTCTTCCACAGGGGGTGTATGGATTTTAACTGGAAAAGCCCAGTCACCTTTGGGCTACATCAAAAGTTTCTTCAAGTACTTATGAATTTCCTGATTTGAAACTTGAAACAAATGCAAAAATTGATTCTTTTTCCTGTTAATTATGTTCCTATAAGCAGATAAGTTTGTGCTCAAACCAAAAGTTTCCGAAGAAAATTATAGTATTCTTTTTTAACTATAAAAACGAACATAATTCAAGATGTGTTTTCAGATTTTGTTCTTGTCAACTTTGTGGTCAAATCCAAAGTTTGCTAAGAAAATAAGTTTTCATTTGAAACTTAAAAACGGTTCTGCACAAAATGTGTTTTTAGGTTTTCCTTTCTTTTTTCCCCAGTCAATTCAAAAGAAAATATTATAGTTTTCCTTATTCAAAACTTAAAAATGGATTAGCACAAAATTCAAGAAATGCTTATAGATGAAAAATAAACAATTATCATTTAAACCACAAATCTTGGGAGTGTATTAACCGTGTGTTTCATAACAAATGTGATATCAACATTATAAACGTACTAGTAAAAGCTCAATTCTGTGTTGACACTCAGATGAGGTTATCAACTTAAGTTTCGTTGGGTCCTTTTCTTTTAAACACTTCTCATACATGTCATTTCGAATAAAAAAAGAACACTTGTAGCAGGAAATATACTGTTAAAATAATGCGTAATTAATTGCCCTCAAGCTTACTTTACAGAGAAACAGTTGTTTAAAAGTTTGAACAACATTTTTCTCTGTGTACCCATCATCCAATAGTTAACTACAAAAACTATGTTAAATTCAAGCAAAAACACCAAACATTTGGCAGTTTTTACACACCTAAACTGCAGGTTGTCAATGCCTACATGTATAGCTAGAGTACGTTTAAGATGCACCAGATTTGAGCAAAATATTTACCCAGTATTTTTACAGTGTTCATATCATAACTAATTGGACGGATCATTTTAACCAAAAGCAACACATTAAACTGTGAAACAAATAATGGAAAATAATAGTTTATATCTACTTGATGCATGTTTACATTTTACTGTTTCCTTAAACAAGAAATTCATTAAAAATGCATGTCACTATACAAACAAATACTAATTACCCCGTTAGCATGGTTAGTGATTTTAGTTTTCTCGAACAAGAAATCCTTTGAAAAAAATCAATAGGTAATTTTCATAATGATATGCATGTTCTCGTCATATATTAATCTTTGGTCGTTATTAAATACAAGATGATGTTATCTTTAAACAAAATACTTACTGGAATCAATCAACCATTTTATTTTTGAGTAAAAAGGAGCCTCTTTCCACCAGTCAGGTCAAAACATATGCGTTATTTTTCACGAAGGTTTGTTATTTTGAACAGATATTATTCGTAACTTTTAGAATAATGAAATTTACTCTCAAGTTCAGTATACTGAACTCTCATAACAATGGACCATTATATAAAAGCCTTCAGAACCAAAGCTTTTCAACTTTCATTTTCAGCATGCTGGACAAAATTAATGTCAAAGCACTTTCTACAAGTCAAACATGTCTCAAGGAGTCTCTTCGAGTCAAGATACTGTTTAAGCTGACTTTATACTCTATCGCTGAGCGACGAGCGATTGGACCAATGAGCTAGCACGCTTCCCATCACAACGAAAATGTCAATCTCATTGGTTGAAAAGAAAACCAATCGCTATATATCGCTCAGCGATGTATAGCATAAATTCAACTTTACTTGCAATTATAATACCTGCAATTCAAACACATCAAAATGATCTCTGTCCATGTGAAAAGACTATAGGCTATAATTTTACGTGTATGCCCAGTGACTTCAAATTGTTTACGATACCATGTACACATGTAATTACGTGGAAAGAACCTGCGTTTAATAAAAAAAAACATACAAGGTGTTGCAATTTTCTGACATAGCTTATATATACATATAATAACAAGCTACACCTTGATTGGAATGAACATAAATGAACAGAGGTACAGGAAACAATTCTTCATGCGCCTATGTTCAGTTGCACAACATTTATAATCTTGCACTGTGTTGTTTAAATTCTTAAGTATAAAAAGTTACCATGTTTTGGCTTCAGTCTTTCTTTTTCAGTTCAGTGTTCATATCTACATGTCCAATTTGTTAAAGTCTTTTAAAAGTGAGTATAAACAGTCTCACCACGTCCACGGTTGTGCCATGGAACCCGTATACTGCATATTATTTGACATACCATTAAAAGTGCTATAACTGCTATATGGAACTGAAGCTGTATAACTACATTGCGAGGGGGAGTGCTGCATATGTTGGAGTGGAGGGGCAGTGCCCGCCGACGATACCATATCGTGGTGATTCTTTGCGATACCCATACACGATGCGGCGGCAGCGGCTGCCGATACGGCACCATTCATGTTCATCCCTGCACCACAGGGCTTTCCGTCACGTACTAACACGGGTACGGCAACACGACGCGGTGAAGGTAACGGGTTCATATCAAGTCCTTTCTCTTGACGAGCACGCTTCAACTTGTAACGATGGTTCTGGAACCAAATTTTAACTTGAGTTGGACTGAGTCGAATGATGCTAGCGAGATGTTCACGTTCTGGTGCGGAGAGATATCTTTGCTGTCTGAATCTGCGTTCAAGTTCATAAGTCTGTGCTTTTGAAAACAACACACGTCGCTTTCGCTTCTTAACAACGTCACCCGTGGAAGACTGGTTCTGTGACTCGCTGTCGCTGCATACAGGACTTTCCGCGCCGTCAGAGTGTGTATTGGTTGTCGGCGTCGGAGCGTCGGTGTCATGTGTGACGGAAGGGTCGTTGACTCTGTTGCCGTTGATGCTGGTGGTATTGTTGTTGTTGGTTGTCGTTATTGGTGGGCTTGGTTTTGGTGGAGTGATGGGGATTTGAGTGGTTGCACAGGCTGCTTGGGCTAAAGCTGCAAAGACACAAAGCAATAGAAAGGTTATCATTAAGAAAAATAGGCTATAACATTAAATAGGCTATAACATATCGGATGAAATCCGCATAACAAAGAGCAAATTGGGCTATCCCAGAAAATAAATGCACATCCCATTGGGGATTAACTTTTCAATTAAATAAATGTCTGGAGTTCCAAGTTTGCTTTCTGAAAACGACTGGAATTTCAGTTGCTGGAAAACCTTGGAAATGCAATTAAATGAATGAAATATCACAGACTTTCCCTAAATGAACCTCTGAAGTTAAGGATTTTTAATTTGTAACTACTTTTCTGCTGGATTTCTCGCCTTTGGACACGTCACTTTCAAAGTCTGGATTTCGGATGAGCTGGGCTGGCAACAAGTCCGAAAGCTGAAATCCCCTAGGGGTGTGCATCTATTTTAAGGAATAGCACATTGTTTACTTATGAATATGATTATAAACAAAGGAACAAACAAAATAAGAGGTAAATACAAATTCTATTCAGAAAAGAAAAAAACACTACAAGTTGTAAACTATCAAATGGATTCAAATGTTTCATCAGCTGTATAGACACGCATACAAAATACAATATTTGCTATCTTCAGTAGATAGCAGCATTGACAAAATTAAACAAATTGCGATTAACTGCGGTAACTTGTAAACTTGTTTGAAAAATATTACACCATCGGATTGTTCTAACGACAGATAGAGGGCTAACATCCAAGTAAACATAACATATTGATTGATACTGTTCTGACTTTAAAACAAGTGAATAAGATCTCAAATAGCCAAACACATCTGAAACTAAGTTATAACTGCAGTGAATACTAAAATATTTGATAAATGCAAATCCTTTAGAAAGAGAATGATATCTTGTGCTATCTTGAAGATATAAAATTATACAATGTGTTTGACTCTTCTTAATCAAGCGCCTAAAAGACTATCGCAATATCATTGTAATTAGATATGCTATCTACGGTAGACAGCGGTGAAACATCATGCTATCTTCCATGTGCTGACCCTACATGTTGGTATGCACACTGTACAGCAAACAATGTCGCGCTATCTTCAGTAGACAGCAATAAAAATCCCATTTTCTCTAGCGAATTGTTTTGGTTTTTTTAGCAATAAAAATCCCATTTTCTCTAGCGAATTGTTTTTTTCTTTTCACAAAGTAATCTTGGTGTTATTTTGATGTAATTTATAGGTCTATGATATGTGTACCGTGTATATGTGCTGTAACATACTTTTGAATCAGTGTGATCATTTCTGTGAATTGATTCAGACAAATTACGTCGGGGTCATGCCATTTAATTCTTATTTCGGCTATCCTCTAACATTTTTATTTTCTATTATTAAAAGAACATGCCATCATCACCATGACAACGCGTATACTTTAATTAAGTAGCACGGATGGCGTTGGTATTTACATAGATAAACTGAAACACTTGCTTTGTCTCGGAGTTAAATTAATAAGACTAAAAGATCATCACAGCACATCGCGCTTTAATATCATTATTAAGATATGCATATTCACACCAAAGTATTTAATGATGCGTTGCTAAACAAAGCCATGAACACGCGCTTAACATGCTTAGTAAAACAAAAATACCGGGTAACGATATTTAATAAGACCTGATGATTGTGGTAAATGAAGCGACTATTTGATCATCTCCGGAGAAGAGATTTCAGTGTAGAGATAATAACATCACGCCGTGTTAAATTGGCCTGTGAGTCAAATTGTGCAAAGATGGAAAATTAAGTTAAGCGGTTTATTGCTTATAATTGATGCGATGACAAATCGTAGATGACTGCATGGTCAAAGTCAATGAGATTGATAATGATAATTGATCTGCTCGCCGTGATTGTTCTTTTTGTGTTTTAGACAGGGAATATATTGTATTTTTTGCATTCTTTTGTGTGGGAGTGTGTTAAATAATTGAGAAAATGACCTTAAATTGATACAGATTTGTATTAAATAACATCAAAACACGGTGCACATGTTGATCGGTTATATTTTGCGGACAATTTGCCACAACATGTCAACACACGTTGTTTGTGGAGCGTGGAATGAAAATGGAGAATGACCCTATCATGGTAATAAAAAGAGATTTGTTAATTTTTAAACAAGTGGCAGCATTTTTGGGTATGGCTATGATTTTTCTTTCACTTTTTGTGATTTTTTTTGTTTGTTTTTGGAAATGTATCTTATACTTCAAATGCTAAAAGAAACTTGAAAAGCAATTCTGTCTGAAAGTAACTTTAATTAAACAAAAATCCAAGCAGTGTTTTTTCTCCTCTTTTGACATTTAAAACTTGCCAATGCATATCATAACATCGTGCGATTATCTTCCAGAAAATTGAACATCTGACATTTTGAAAATAGACCTATTTGAATATAATTTTAATAAGTTTGCACGAAGTTAAGTTAGAATATATTTCAGAGGTAGCAAATTTTGTTGAAATACAGTGAATGTTACATTAATATTTAATATTTAAACTTACAATGATAACCATATCCTGAAAGAAAATCCCTTACGTATTTGCATAACACACATATACATCTCTTTTAATTTAGATTTTAAAGGCTCCTAATATTATTAATATCTCAATACAATGGACTCACTTAGATTTTAAGAAAACTTGAAAATCGCAATTTTAGTTAACGTGGAAAATGAGAATGACGTTTTCAATTTCATATGAGCAAAAATGTTGGCATCTAAGCTGAAAAAGAACAATGTGTTAAAATTGGAAATAAACATAACATAATCTGGCAAATATGTCAAAATTGATAAAATAAAAGGCTTACCAGAATAAGCCATTGGGTCTGCACCCTGACTTTGTAGCCATCTCGTATACGGGTTATCACTATTGTCATAATATGCCAGCGGCGAATCATGCGGAGAACCATGATCGGCTACGGTGAGATGATCTAGCGCACCCAACCCGGCGTTCTTACTGGGCGAATCTCCGTGGCTGCCGCGCGCTGCGCTGCTGCTGCTGCCGCCGCCGCTGCTGCTACCTGTGGCATCTCGAGTATATCTTTCACAGAAAAACTTGTCTTTGATAATGTTGAGTTCATAACAGCTTCAGTGTCGTCCATGGACGATGAGGTCCGTGGTGTCCTGGATTTTTGTTGTAGGGACACCAATTCAGGAAATCTGCTGATGTCAAACTCTGGTGGTATCAGTCCAAAAGATTGATAGTAAAAACTGTTGTATAAAAACACACAAAATGTGGAATTGTTAATACAGTTGACTTGCAAACTGCACTGAAGTACGTGGTATTGTAGATGATACACAATGAGAAAATAGAGTACACTTCCAAAAAAATTAAGAACTTTAGAGCTGTAAAATTTGATCCACTTACTCTGCCATCGACAATCACGAATGAAAAACTGAAGTGAAGTTTGAGGCTAAAGTATGCTAGAGAGCTTATTGTAAATGGACAATAGTTATGTATGCAATAAGGCGCTATTCATATAATACCACACACACGCATGGACTGAGTAATGGCATATGGTTAAAGAACAGCCCGTAAGCGGTAAGCGCACTATAGTGTATGCATTGAGCATTTTACGATGGGCGGTGCTAGAGTCAATTGTGCTATTTTGTCACTGCACCAATCAATTTGTCATATAATGGTACACGCTCTCTGATTGGTCAATGGCGTGTCACTGGAATATTAAATCGACTTAATTAGCTTACTGAAGAAAAGTGTTTGGTGTTTTTTTGTGATATTAAAGAGGATTAACTTCTTATTCACAACACCGGGTAGACCACATACCGATTTATAGGGCTTAATCCACACTTATGTAAAAAAGATAATAAAGTCACCAAAACAACAAATAATAGAAAACAATAAAAAACAATAGACAACAATAGGAAGAATGTAGCGACTGTGTGATTAATTCAACCAAAAAAAAGATAATCCACTTGGATAATTCTATATGAGATTATACAAGCGCCCACTTGAATTAAATTAAAATATTTTTCTGGGGGTTAATTAATGATTTCACTGTTCGCCTCTCGCCTGTATGTCGTGAGATCAGTTATTTCTGCGAATTTAGGAAGATTTTTAGCGACCAAAATATCGATCATATCGCACCTCGAGACAACGTAATCGCATCATGGCACTTACGAATCCAACCAAGTTAACACGTGTAGCTCCTACAATCAGATTTCATCTTGGGTTGACATTTCAAGAAGAAAAAAAAATCCAAATTTTGTCATGGGTCTTGAAATTTGGACATATACATATCTTGCAATGCATAGAGAAATGACCTTGTGTCTGGCGGAGAAGCGTCTCTAATAGGACCTGTCATACATTGTTTTTGTTTTTATTTTTATTTGTTTCATTTTTTTTCATGCAACTCACAAAATTCTATCTATTTCTTTTATTTTCTATTGTTAATGTCTCTAATCTGTTATAATTGCAAGACACTATACAAAGAAACGATTTACTAAATTAGTTTTTTACTCGTTTGCTAAATATCTTAAATAAATTATATGATTGAAAAGTTCACTCGTATCTTCCTTGCTTTAAAATTAGACATGATAATTGTTCTTTGCTTTCACATGCATAGCTCTTTGTCACAGAAGTGCCTTGTTTCTCGTATAGTCTTTAATCCTTCGTCTTGAGTTATAAATAAAATCAACACTATTTTTTTTCTAAATTTATTGTTATACTTTGGATTAAAAACTCATAGAATCCTTCAAATGTACACACTCTTTATTTTTAATAGAACATGTCACTCATTTTACCACCCATCTTCACCGTGTAAGCCAACCCATAAAGCAACCTTCATATTGGGTAGCAATGCTACATACTTTTCACACCTTTGCCGACTATAATTTCTTTCGCCTTCGTAAGATTGACACCTCTACATTTAATGCTATCAGAAGCAGAAGCGACATGTTAAAGCAGAATGTCGTAACTGAAAATAGTTGCTGTAAACCTATTTTGGCTTAGTTTTTGTTGGGGGTTTTCTTTAAAAAAAACATTATTGTGTTTTCTTTCTTTCTTTCTTTCTTTCTTTCTTTCTTTCTTTCTTTCTTTCTTTCTTTCTTTCTTTTTTTCTTTTTTTCTTTCTTTCTTTCTTTCTTTCTTTCTTTCTTTCTTTATAGATTATGTTTTTTCAAAACACGGAAATAATACAATTCGCACATGGCAGCTTTTTTAAATAAAATAGATTTTCACTTCATATATCAGCAGGTTTCATCTGACACTTGTGGTTTATCAATACAAATCTGATCTAGTGGAATCGTACAATTATTGGCACTCTAAACGCGGCGAGAATCGAGATATCATGGAAGACATGATAGCGCTGGTAAATACAACAAGTAGGTTTTAGTATATATCTACAACAATTAGTTGTGTACTAGTACTTAAGTTTAAATGCATGGGTAAACGTAAGCGTAGCAGCTTATCTGACGTTGAACCATGTTGAACAATTTAGACACGAAATTACCAACATAAAAATGAACATGATCAAAAAAGTGTCTGCTTTTAAATGGACTATTCCACTTTAAACTCCTGTGAAAAGGAGTATGGATTTCAAATGCAAAGAACAGACTAGGCAGTTCCATTTGAATTTCATACGCCCTCTGAGACTGACGATTCATCCTGAATTTTCTACAGTGCAGAGGGAAGGCGAGTAGAATGTATTCATTCCATTTGATTCATACTCCCCCCGTGGAAGATATTTCCAAAATCTTCCACAGGAAATGTGTGGATTTTAATTGGAATAACCCAATAAATTCGAACCTATGTCCGAGGGTAGTCCGAAGAAGTTTCACGAAAGCGGAGTCTTGTCCGGACAGGAGTGACGGTCCTGCAACGTAAGAAGTCCCAACGACACTGCATTTATGACCAAATGGTCACATAATTTCGACCCGCTATACTATATGTGCAGCTTAATGCATTCTAATTACGGTACAGTACATGCACTTGTCTGATGCATGCAGTTTGATTCAAGTAACGGTGTAACTTTATAATTCGTTGCCTATAATGTAAGGCGTTATATTCGTGGCATATATCTCAAAAAATTGATATGAAATACATTCTTTTTGATTTAAATAATATTTAATTTTGGTGACAAAAATAATGTTTCAAATCATATATTATAAAATAAGCAATAAAGACATGGACATAAAAGCAATGACGATAAAAGAAATACGCAATATGACATCTCAACTTATTATGTTAATTTAATTACTGACAGACATATGACCAATACATGGCTCATTTATGACTTGTAAGCGACCTGGTCTATCAAACATCAAAATATAGAATGCCTAGTTACACCCCAATATTTCCGTTACCAACCATGTACTCCGAACTCCAATCAAACAGATAATTATCGGAGAACACACAAACCATAACATGTCATTCAACATAAAATTGACCTGACCAACACGCTACACACCTGCACTTTGCATGCACGATATATATAAAGTCTGCACAAAAAGTAACGCAGCTGTTATAAATACGCTTCAGAACTAACAATTGTTTCCACGATATTTCTACCGTAGAAAGAAGGATGATTTATTTACGCGCATTGAGAAAAATACCTGAATTTAAAAGTTGCAGTTTACAGCGATCAATGGTTATTACGCAAGCAGTGTGGCATGTAACCCCCCCTTTTATCTTCGCGCTGACTTCAAATCAATACAAATAGCTGCAACTTTTTCAATTCGGGTATTTTTCTTTAAAACACTGCTGTGTTGTTAATATTGAACGAAATTGGACAAATGGGGTACCAAAATGCGCGTAAATAAATCATCCTTCTTTCTATGCTGAAATATTGTGAACACAATTACTAGTTCTGACGCTATAGGCGTAGGCGTATTTATAACAGCTGAGTTACTCTTTGTGCAGTCTTTATATAAATAAGTAGATAGACTTTCTCAACAGGAATTCATACTCATAGGTGGTAAATGAGTATATTTCTGGAAATTAGGAAATGCATTCAATTTTCAATAGATTAATTGAGTAGATCAAAGCACACTTATTAATATGCCTTTTGTTTGCAGCAAATCGGGCATACGGTTTTCATAATACATCAATTTATATTTTCTTTATATCTTATTGGGTTTTTTAATCAATACTCAATGTAGTTAATGAGCTAAATAATTTTGCACATATAAAAATCCATGCATAAATGTTTAGGGTACTTTTATTTTGCACATTTTTACCTTGAAATTTGGTCAAAGTGTTTCTAATAATTATGTTCTAATACATTTTTGTCTAGCCGTCCTCTAATTTGCATAATTGCACAATTAATGAGCTAATTTGCATAAAAAATGCTAATTGTTTATGCAAATATGCAAATTAGAGGACGGCCAGACTCCCGGTGCTAGACTATATATACAATACATGAAAACATAATCCCATTTTGACCAACGGTTTCTAGGCAGAAGTATATGCAAAATAAAAGTACCCTGAACATTACATTTATGCATGTAATTTTAGCAAAATATTGGCAAATATGACATATTAATGAGCGTTTCCCGCTTATTTTGTAGCTTATTAACTTTATTGGTTTATATTGATATAACAATAACATACGATACGAAGAAAATATAAATTGATATATTTTGAAAACCGTATATCCGATTTGCTTCAAACAAAAGGCATATTGATAGTGTGCTTTACTCTACTCAATTAATCTGTTTAAAAGATACAGCACTTCCAAAATGCCTCAAATACCACCTTAAGTTATAGCAAATGCTCTAGAGACTGGCTGCACCGGTACTGTGATAACCAACGACATACTGTTAGAAATACTATACCGAAGTATTCTAGAATATTTGCTATAACTTAAGGTGGTATTTGAGGCATTTTGGAAGTGCTCTAAAAAGTGCATAAAATATTAAATATCAGGGAAGCTGGCAGCATCCCAAGACTTCGCACAGGGGATAGCTGCCACCATTTGCCCCCTTCTCCTCCGTACTGCACTAAAAGCCCGGACAACCATGCGAGTCTTTTATATATATTTTTTTAATACGTAAATAATGACAAATGGACGATGGTTGGTTGAGATAAGGGGTTGATAGTTAAAGGACACACTTAAAATTGACATGTGTTCTTTTGATTCCAACTTGTCAATCAAGATATGGTTTGATTATCAAATATGACAAGCTTGTAAACATTGATATTGTGTATTTTCATATATTATTATTAATAATAATCGGTCAGCTGCTATGTGTAGGATTCTGAATCTGTTTGGGATATAATATTTCGACTGCGGGCTTCAAACCAGAACTTGCTGTCCTCTTTAAGGAACTTAGCAACCGCAAAATATTTTTGTGGGACCTGAGAGCACATCAGACACACCAAATTGAATTATGAATGCGGGGAATGTCCTGATCATATCAAATAATATTTTGATTTTGTGAAATTTTACAAATTTTATGACAAATTAATAAATTACTGATTTTTTTTCTCCTTTCGTTTTTTGCTTGTGGAAGCTAAATTTACCCTACAATTTCTCAAAAATCTGAACAAAACAACAACTTTTTTTGCAAACACATTTTCTTTAAAAAATCAGCAAAAATTAATAAATTGCCCTAAAACGGCTGATTTTAGCAACAAAAAAAATCCAAAACGCAAATTCTGGGTCGGTTGGGCCCATAGAACAGGGTGTTTTTTTTCGTCGCCTTATTGGTAGGCCTATTTCTATAAAAAAAAATAGTTTAAAAATAAAACTATCGTCAAGTTAATGCATATGGTCTCAGATTGGATCACATTAATGTTCCATCCATAGCAGCCATGTAAACAAAAATAAGACGTGATACATGTTACGACAGAGCATGGCGCACAGACAAGAAAATTATCGGGTAAATTATCTCCCATTATCTCATATATACGAGCCATCGTAGCCTCTTCACCAGACCGTGATTCGCGACGCAACAATCAAATTGTCGATACAAACGGCTTGCAAGTTTAAGAGCTTCTATTCAAATCAAATTGTTATTTAAGAGCAATAAAGTAGCCAAGCTTTCTGGCGTGCATGGTTTATTGCCGTAAGTTTCTAAAAGACATGCCTGGCGGAGACTTGTGGTCCGAAAGAGACCCCCGTTGAATTTGAAGTGCCAATTGTAATCGTGAAAAAACATCTTAAGTTTTGAGTACTTTCTTTAAGCTAGTTGTAAAAAGAATTTATTATACATTTGTGGCAAATATTGTTTTGTTTTCTAACTGATAGTCTAGACTCGGTTTCATTTGAGTGATTACAGAATCGAAAATTACTTTGTTTTTCCTTATTAAGTTGTCTATTATGTTGTATGCATATAACAGCCATAGGCTTCAATGTAAAAATTCCAAGTTTTGAAATAATTTTCCCAAAATTATCAAGAGCTATCTTAAGAACCACTGAACCAATACTGGGCTTGTTTGTACTCATTTTAATGCATTTTGCATGCTGATTCCAATTATGGTCATGAAAATTTACAATTCTGAAATTTTTGGATTTTTTAAAACAAAAATGAAACTTGTCGTCAGTCAAAACCCTGGAGAAAATTGATATGATAGTAAATATACAATAAGACAATGATGAAACCAGTTTTAATAATTCCTACTATAAAAGCTATAGAGTCGATCCACAATTTTTTGTTCATTAATAATTTCAGAGACATACATACAATATCTCAGAGAGGATTAATTACTATCATTGTTCGTCATTGTGACAAATCTTCTCCGGTCAGACTCGGGATCAGACTGACTTCAAAACTGATTTTTATTACTCGTCCCCAAGTCTATACGCGTGATTTGCAATTTGGGTCGCGACCAATAGTCTGGGAATTTCTGAATTCACTATTTATTCATGAGTAGGCTACATCTTATTCTGTCCTGAAAATGCCGAAGAAAATAGTTGATAAAGGCCGCTAAATTTGTGAATTTTGTTATGTGTCTGCAGAGAAGATGTCTTTTCACGATTACAATATTGGCACCTCAAATTCAACGGTGATCTCTTTCGGACCACAAGTCTCCGTCCCGAATGCCTTCAAGAAACTTACGGCAATAAACTGTGCACGTCAGAAAGCGTGATATCTGGTCCGCGAAACCTGCACGAGAAAGTTATTTTAACCCAAAACACATTCGCACCCAGAACCACTCATGACCCCTGCGTTCATCATTTATATCGAGCTTTGGAGTGTTTCGATGCAATTAATCAGGGACTCAAACTTTGATATCTCTTTACAGAGCTATTTGTGTTCAATTATACCACTTACGATACACACTCGTATCCTAAAGAGTTCTAAACCGTTGCCCAAATATGAACAAGGGTTACGCGAAAGCTACACCAGATATGTTGTTTTACATGTTTTATGTTTTGAATAGAGAAAACATTTCAAGGGTTTGTTTAATGGCAAACAAATTGTAAGACGAGTGGTCACTGGTTATTAAGAACAGACATATCATACACTTAAATGGACTGTTGTGTTTTCTAAAGTTGTTAAGGTTGGTCTGAACCCTGGAATTATGGAAACTTTCGGGCCTCATAACTTCTAAATTGTTGGTCTAAAGTATATAAAAGTATACATATTTAGAATGGCAAAGACTTGATAAGTTCAGCTGTGAGGTCAAATTTGGGCCAAAATGGCACTTTTGGCCCAAAATCCCAAAAATAACGGTTTTTGGCCCACTTCTTTTTGGGCCAATTTTTGGGCCAAAAATTTTTTTTTATTAGTTTTTAAAAACTAGATCAAAATATCTAGGACCCGTTTTTTCATTTTTTTGAATTTCGACTAACTTTGAGAAATTTGCGCCAAAAATGGTCAAAAAATGTTGATTTTTCAAAAAAATCATAAAAAAGCCCGATTTTGGCACAAATTTCAAATATTTTTGGTGAAATCGGTCAAAATTCAAAAAATGAAAAACGGGTCCTAGATATTTTGATCTAGTTTTTAAAATTAATAAAATTAAATTTTGGCTCAAGAATTTTTTTGTTACGGTGCACAAAAAGAAGTGGGCCAAAACCGTTATTTTTAGATTTTGGGCCAAAAGTGCCATTTTGGCCCAAATTTGACCTCACAGATGAACTTATCCAGTCTTTGCCATTCTAAATATGTATACTTTTATATACTTTAGACAAACAATTTAGAAGTTATGAGGCCCGAAAGTTTCCATAATTCCAGGGTTCAGACCAACCTTAAGGGCTCTGTAACCCACCTTTGCACACTATTTTTTCAAGTGGGACTTCAAAGCACATCAGACACACTAAATGGTATTCTGAATCGGAATGTCCCAAATAAATTAGACGTTTTGAAGTTCGCGATATAGCCTAGGCCTAATACAAATTTTATGGCACATCATAAAAAAATGTACATTTTGGACATTAAACAGTCCTCGAAGTAAACTTTATAAAGCTAATGAAATGTATACTTATAAAGTGTATGTAGCTGGGACGGAAGAAACACCGACCATCATGTGAAAATATTCACATATTCCCAAAGTTAGGAAACATTATGCATGTCATGTACATCTTCAAAATACAGAAGGTCAACATTTTCATACGATGGTCGGCTTTTCATCCCAGCTACACTGCACAAACTCGGGTATTAAAAGTAACACCGGTTGGAGTTAACTATAGAGGACCGCACCCGGGTGTTTTTTTAATATATTTTGGTGTTATTGTTATACCTTCCAGGTGTCAAAAAATTACACCAATAGTGTAAAAATAACACCAAAAGTCTTAAAAAATAAAATCATAGAACACTTGACACTAGTGTTCTGTCTCTGTTTCCAAGATTATATGAAAAGATATCTCATCATGTCTGCATATCCATACTAAAATTTGCCTTAAATAGTGCCTCCTTACCTATAGCACTATCACAAAAAGGAAACATTGTTACATTAATATTTGATTTTGAAAAATAAAACAACATTTTCAAAACTTAGAATACATATGTAACACCTTTGAACACTTGACACGTGTTCTTATTTCCTTATGTCTTTCTTTGTTTCATTTGAACACTGGTGTTCTTGTAGTTTGAACACTGATGTTCTGAAATATTATAGAACACTTATTATACACATGTGTCATGTGTTCAACTGTATCTTATGAACACGTCTCAGGTGTTCACACTAGTGTTCTCTAAATAAGTTGAACACGTGTCATGTGTTAAAAACGTTACATTAATGAACGCGTTCCATGTGTTCTGGCCAATTTACAGTGTGAGTGTAAGTATACACTGTAAATTGGTCTAAAATGTATATATATCGCAAATTTCAAAAAGTCCAAATTATTTGATATCAGAAGGACATTCCTCAATTCAAAATGCCATTTGGTGTGTCTGATGTGCTCCCAGGTCCCACAAAAATACTGTGCAAATGTCGCTATCCGAGCCCTTAAAGCTGTTCAGAATGAATTTCCATGGAATCAGGATATACACCTGAAACATTTTTCCGTTTATTTATTATTATTATAAGTTCAGCAAGTTTTATGAACGGAAATACTAAGGAAGATCTCATACACAGTACTTTCACCCTTTTGTAAGGGTCTATTTTATACATCACTTCAAAAATCAAAAGCAGAAAACTCTTGATTCAAGAGTATTATTTTCTTAATGTGTTTATTATGATTTTGTGTTTGAGTGTAGGCCAATAGGCTTATTCTCAAACTGGACTCGAGGAGGCATTACACCAACAAAGTAACTTAGCAAATATGAGGGGTGTAGTGCATTAATGGTTTTCTGATAGAGAACGCGTGGACTGATCGAACAATTCAGTTGTTCTTATCGTATTGTGAACTATTGTGTATTATATTTAACATGTTTAAGTGACTCTTTCAAGCCAAAAGAACGGATCTGTTACTTAATTAATACTCGGCATGCTATAGCCATAGGCTTCAACATACAAAATCCCAAGTTTTGAGATATTTTCTTAAAATATCAAGAGCTATCTTAAGAATCTTTGAGTCAAAAAAACCCCAAAGGTCAACACAGAGGTCAAATTTCAAAGTTGCTCAGATTAGCATACCAAATTATTTCTCTTAATTCAAGGATTTAGAAAAAGTATAGTTTGACCTACCTGCGACAAAATTCCTTGAGATTTGACCTCTGTGTTGACCTTTGATCTTGAATATGGCCGGAGTGTCGGGTAACATGTTTTTGGTATAAAAAGGAAGCTAACAAAGTTGGTTTGGAAAGAGTCCTGCATAGGGGGGTGCGGTGCACACATATACTGGATATAGGCCTATAGACCAGTTGGTAAATGTGTTAATTGGTGTGCTATTTTCGTAATCTTGCTTACCTAAATGGACTACATTTTCTATGAAAAAATATTATAGACAATTCTATATATATGTTATTCGTTACATATTAATTAATTCGCCTCTAAAGAATAAAGAAGTATATGCCTAATTACTATAAATTATGCATTACTTACGCCCTTTCCTCTTGGTAAGTTGTGTGAATAGAAAATCACCCTCAAAAGATCGACGGTAAGTGTATATCGCCGATTAATTGTGTGACCCTTAAGGGTATCCGTAGGGAGAACACTTTGTTTTACGGCCAGGTCTGGCCAGGTGCATGTTTGTTCGCAGTCTACAGGTGTAACTAGGTTGTTGTATATTCTATAATTTTCCTGGTGTGTTAACTGTGATTACATCTAGACACCAGTTTATTTTTTATTTGAACGGGACCCTAATTTAATGAGAAAAACGCCGAAAAGAGAGGCCCGGCAAAAGCCGATTTGCAGACAATTTTGTAGCTACAGACAGCTCGTATTCCATATAACAACTACGGAAACCAATCAGTGCCAGAAGTGTTGATTTATATTTCATCCACTTAGGTTTGGCTTAACCCACTAAAAGGTAAAACTTTAAGGCTGATTTTAATTATAAATGTAGTAAGGCTGATCATTTTAATTATAAATGTAGTGTGTGTGTAAAAGTATATTTCTCAAAATGGAGGAGAGCGCCTATGACTATTGTCCGTTCTGTCTACATGGTCTATGATAATTATTTTCTTACCGAAATATATTCACTTAACACAGACCACGGTTGCCAAACAAATGAGGGCAAACCGCGGGTCAAATCATTGAAAAGTCGCCCAATATTTTTTTATCAACCGTTGGTTTCTATGAGATAAAAACTACCAGAAGTCGCGTAAGCCAATGTTGAGAAGTCATGCAATATTTTTCTTAACCATCAATTGGTGTTTATAGGACAGGAAATTGTCGCGAGGAAAATCTTCAAAACTCATCCTATTGACCTAGGCCTATTACATCGCGGGTTTGGCAACCCTGCAATATATACAGTTATATAACATCGCACCGCATTGTGAGGTGAACGAACTGAATGTTGACATTGTATTCAGGATTTAAAACAAGAACTGTCTTTAACCAGACAATGCGGTTGGTATAAAACATAGCGTGTGATATCATGATATCAACTTCAAAATCTAAAAACAAAAGTAAAGAAATAATTTAGGGCGAAATAAATAAACAGCGTACAGCAGGTGCTATCTTGTCAATAATGATAAGAGGAACATGAAAAAAAACCAGCAGAGAGCATGCACCCCAGTAAAGAGTTAAATAAAGCAAGGAAAAATCATAATGTGCAGAAGGCCTACTTTTCGGATGATATTCACAGAAACAAAAATAAAGAACTAAAGATCTAAAAACAAAAGTAAAGAAAATGAGGGCGAAATAAATAAACAGCGTACAGTATGTGATGATAATTATACACTTCGACCAAAAATTAAAAAAATACTTTTAAGTATTTTTTAAAACACGCGACATAAATAAACAGCCATCTATCAAGAATGACAAGAGGAACATGAAAAGAAAACCACCTAATATATGAGAGCATGCACCCCAATAAAGAATTCCTTTAAAATAAAACAATGAAAAATCATGACATGTGAAATGTATGTTGATACACTTATAAATAATACTCAAGGGTGAAATAAAAACACCTTATCTACCGATATTTCCACAGTTAAACATATTCATTGATCACTTGTACTAAAACAAAAATAAAGAAATACTTCATAAATGATAAGAGGAACACATAAAAAATAAATAAGCGAGCATGTCCCAAAAAAAATTAGTAAAAGATAAAATAATGATAAAACGTACAAGAAGGAGCAAAATATTTGTCGCAAAAACTTATTAAATGCTCATTTGCTCTAAGATATTTAATGTTTGCAATTTACTCCTAGTTTATCATTTATTTATTATTTATCTAGGCTTATATATCTTTTATTTATTTATCTATTAATTTATCTATTTATCAATTTATTTCAATATCATTATTATTAAGTGCCTATTTATAATGATATTTAAATCTATCAACATTATGCTTACGTCATCCAGGAGTTATTATCCCACTTGAAATCGCCATATAAACACAAATTAATAAAGAAATACCCAATGGGTGAAATAAAAAGCATGATCGATCTTTTCAAGAATGAAAAGAGGATATAAAAATATAACAGAGCATGTCCTATAAACATGATAAAGAATTATTTAAAATCGTACAAATGTGAAACATGTAATATGACATATACTTAAGGGATCTGGAATGAGCGTTTTGAGCGTTTCGACAGTATTTTTGTGGGAAATGAGAGCACATCAGACATATCGAATTGCATTCTGAATACGAAGAATGTCTTTCTCATATCAAATAATTTTCATTTTTTGAAATTCACGATATAATGCAAATTTTATGACAAATTATTAAAATTTGATATTTTTCAAATTTTTGATATATAACAGTCCTCGAAGTAAATTTTATAAATCTAATGACATATTCTTAAAGTGTATGTAGCTGGGAGGAAAAGCCGACGATCAATTGAAAATTTTGACCTTTCATATTGAAGATATTGATTTTATTTCCCAAAAGACCTATTTTGGGGGAAATCCATATCTTCAATACGAAAGGTCAACATTTTCAATTGATCGTCGGCCTTTCCTCCCAGCTACATATACTTAAAGAATGTATCATTAAATTTATACAATTTACTTCGAGGACTGTTATATATCAAAAATATCAATTTTAATGATTTGTCATAAAATGTGTATTACATTGCGAATTTCAAAAAATCAAAATTATTTGATATCAGGACATTCTTAGTATTCAGAATGCAATTCGATATGACTGCTCTAATGTCCCACAATAAATACTGTCCAAACGTTCATACCCCAGCCCTTAACATAAAACAAAATAAAACGGTCATGATAATATGACATTACGGGCGAACACCACTAATGAAGCGTCTTGGTTGAAATGCACGTGAAAATTAATGTCTTTCTTGCTCAATTTGAGGCCTTTTTGGCATTCATAGTTGCCTGATGTACCCCGTTACATTTTATTAAGAAACAAGGTAGTATAGTTTCTCTCCATTGATTTTGCAATAGCGTCTCCAGGAGGGGGGCTCAGAGGGCTTTCAGATTTATGCGGTGGGGGGGGGGCTTAATGGCTAAAATCGCCAAAAACCGCCTGATTTTACATATCCCTCTAGCGTTGGTTGTCAGTAGATTGTAGTCACTCCTCATCAAGTGTTGACAAAGACAACAGTGGTTGTTGAAACGTACACAGTAAGTGCATTTTCTTGGATCAGATACTACGAACTCTGGTTTACTAGTTTACTCTACCGATCCTGATGAATTTGTTCAATCAATAACGATATCTGGGGACCAATCACAAGCCAGATTCATTTAAAGATGCATTACATCATGACCAATTTTAGTTAGGCCAGAAATTGGCCTAACTCTCCATAGAATCCCGTGTTAAAAAGTTATCCGCAATCCAAAGTCAGTAGTCCACTTGGGAAGCTAACAAACAGAGGGCGTACGGTGACTGAAGATTAGATGTGAAAATCTATCAATTGTGCACAAATAATAATCAGAGTTTTAAGCTTAAATGCAATAGCCAGAAGCACAATTGGCAAGTGGAGTACGGAGAAGTCTAGCTACACCCTGGAAGGAAAAATAACAGTATTTGAAACGAGGAAATGTGCAATATGACTTAATGTAATACATTAGAAAAGGCTTACAAGGCAACTATTAGGCCCTGATTCATATTTAATCATCATTTAGGCCTGTAAATTATATAGATTGTCTGTGTAAATTTAGCAGGATCCGACTTTTTATGACGACTTTCAAAATGTGTTACATTTCAGAAACACCAAGCTGTTTGTGAGGTGGCGTTAGCTGTATGGGTTATAGGTTACTGGTGTGCACCCTATTTACTGGTGTGCACCCTAAAAGGCCCTTGTCATAACCAATGGTGGCGGCATGATTTTTCCCGTGCATGAGGGTTTAGGGAAAATTAAATTATAATGTCTAAACTTGAGGTTGCATGTGTAAAACATGGTCTTTTTTAACGCATGTTTGGGGTATTGAAATGATATTTTTTTTGGCTTGCACAATCATGGTAAAGATCCATGTCATACATAAGAGATTATAGGACATACAATACTTGGTAGGCCTAATGATAATGCGTAAACTTTGTACCTGTTAGGGAACTGAAATCAGACTGAAAACACAAACGTCATTCGAGGCTCTGTCTCACCAGTTGCATTTACAAGGCCCTTGTTATAACCAGTGGTGGCGGATGATTTTTTTCTGGGGGGGGGGAAGGGTCACACAAGGTTCTGAACAGAAACGTCACATACGGACCAACCCACACTACCGAGAACCGCGAATGCCGAGAACCGCGAAAGCCGAGAACCGCTCTAGTTAAATATTGACACAACTTCACACGAAATCAAAATAGAATTGACTTTTGTGTTCTTTTGTGATGTTAAGTTTGATATGGGGCTGTCAAAAATTCCCGCCCGTT
The DNA here is from genome assembly GCF_039555335.1 of Amphiura filiformis. Lineage (NCBI taxonomy): Eukaryota > Metazoa > Echinodermata > Ophiuroidea > Amphilepidida > Amphiuridae > Amphiura > Amphiura filiformis. The sequence continues at coordinate 18,398,369 of NC_092629.1, forward strand.
CGTGTCACTGTTGTCAGAACTGTAGCCTACTATTTAATTTAGTGTTGAGTAAGTATAACAAAACACATTATATGGCGTGAGGTCATATTTGCGATTTTTGGCATTATTGGAATAATAGATCTATATGCAAATATAAATAAGTCAGAATCAGATAATTTTGTATTGAACATGTTCAAAAACATTTGTCCAAGTTATAGGCTAAAACTGATGGACACCTCATCGAAATCAGATCTTCTGTTCTCTGAGATCAATAATTTCAGAAAAGAAAATGCAAAACTGAAATAAACCATTTCAAAATTAACACTGAAAAACATTATTTTAAAATCATGTTTAAAATCGAAGTTAAAATAATAGTGAAATCTAGCCTATTTAGAATTAGAAAAAGTGACAAAATCATCATTTATGGTATGTTACAGACCCAATTTATAATTGAATATTAATAAATGTATAAATAATAAGGATCCGGGTTCGTGCTTGTTTTATGGGATGTGTTCCATGTAAAAGGAATGTGCAAATAATATGTAAAAAAGATTACACCAGCGCAATTAATATGAAATACAGATTTAGGCCCCTATATTTCCAATTCAGATTTTGATGATCGTGAAAAATGAACTTGAAAATTAATCACTATAGCCTATATACGCGGTTAAACAATAAAATGCTTTCTACTGAAGATAGTATTCAAGAATGTTTAACTTCAATGTCAGGTAAGCTATAGCAGAACAAAGATGGGATAAAGCCTCACTTTCCCTCTACATTTCATTCTAGTAACCTGTAAGCTAAATCTGACATGTTCAAGTTCAATCCAAAAATGCCAGGATTATAAATTGTCATTACCATATTTGGAATGAACATGAAAAATACATTGAATGAGTACAAACAAGCCTATATATAGATCAGGCGGTTCAGTGGTTCTTAAGATAGCTCTTGATATTTTGAGAAATATCTCAAAACTTGGGATATTTTTATGTTGAAGCACACAGAGCATTAAAGGGTGAAATGCTATCTACTGAAGACGTGAATTGAAAGTTGGATTTTTAAATGTGGGCATACCGCCATCCTGCATGGTTTGACCACGACTTGAGACACGTTGATCATACTGTTACAATATGGGTTGGTTCAGCATGGCAGCTTTTCAAGATGCCCAGAAAAAAAGCCATTTTCATTGCTTACTTTATTAATACTATATAAAATAAGGCCAAAATAAAAAAAAGTCTATATATTTAAACAATGTGCTATTTGAAAGCTACCTAATTATAAAAAAATATATCAAAAGTTCCAAAATTTCTTTATATGTATAGAATACTTCATGTTATCATTACAAGTATGATAACGGGAAATTATTATAAAGATAATATGTACAGATATTATCACGATTAGCATCAAGTTCAACAGCTTACAACACATCTGAAGTATTTTTCACACATGCAATGTTGATTGTACTAAGGGCACAACGGTCAATGGGTCGAGTAAACAAAGACAAATACACGATATACAATATTGATTTACTTTATTTTTAAAATTGTGGGGTTGTTATGATTAATATACTAAATATTATACGTCAATATATGCTTATTCGGCCCGGTTATTCGGTGTATACCACATCCGTGTGGTGACCTGTGTTAATTTGAAAATATCGGTGTGTCAAATAACTTCAATGAAACGAGGTTTGTAATTGGCTTTATGTACAAGTAAAATCAACCATAGGCTTTAAATTGCCGAACGTATATGAATTCAACTTTGAGTTTAAGACGGATAAAGAAACAAACAAACAAGCAAGCCAACACCCCAACAGGCAAACAAATAAAAACAAAACTGGCAAAACAAAACAAAACAAAAAACAAAAACAAAACCAAAAACAAAAACAAAAACAAAAACAAAAACAAAAACAAAAACAAAAAAAAAAAACAAAAACAAAACAAAAAGAAAGCAAAGGTGAAGAATATTGCAGTACTTTCTATTATATAGTTACACCACGTAACATAATAGGCCTAATTTATAGGCCTACATATCAACATACAAAAAGTGCATGTGGTATTCTGCTCTAATTTACAAAAATCTTATTTATAGCCTATATGACAATTATTATTGGTCCGTATTCTGAATGCTATAGACGAATCTCATTTCACGCATTCCTACACCTCACTGGCAGCCATAACTGGGTCCCCGTCGGCTACAATACA